>NW_006921716.1:8789683-8795722 GCF_000298275.1 Orycteropus afer afer | reverse complement strand
ATTGCTAAAGGTGCGTGGTAATGTACCAAACAGTGTTTCTTTGCTATTCATAAGGTTTTCCCTGGCCAATTCTTTGAGAAGTGGACAGCCTCTTCCTTCTTCCTAGGCTGTCTCAGTCTATAAGCTGGGCTGTTACCTGTGCACCAGGTGCATCTCGCTGGGTTTTAAACACCAGAGGCTCAGCCTCAAAATCACATCTACATGTCACCACAGTAGGACAAACCGACAGACAAGTTTGTCTGTTTACTGTGGTGTGAAAAAAGCTAGATTCCATAATTCCATAATTCCTCACCTGCAAACTGAAATATTCACTGACATTTTACAAAGAAAAAAATAAAAGTATTCCCACTACATATATATAAAATAAGCTGCCAAAATAGTATATTCAGATTTTAAACACAGACTTATTAACTACAGATAATATATTTTAATATTCAAGTAAAGAAGTAAGCCATAAATGAGATTTAAGGAAAGGTGGATTTTATTATTGTTAAAGGTTGTATATGAAAATATGAAGTGTACAGCTAAAGTTAGGTCAATAAAGTCATCACTTCTTCATTCTTCAACAAAGTTACTGCCAATCATTCTACTAAGTGATGGAGATGCAAAGATGACTGTTTGGGTTATCTAGTGCCGCTCTAACAGAAATACCACAAATGGGATGCTTTAACAAACAGGAGTTTATTCTCTTACAATTTTGGAAGCTAGGAGTCCAAGTTCAAAGTACCAGGCTCTAGTGGCTGGGTGAAAGCCCCTCAACCTTGGGTTTAGCTCTGCCTCTTGCTCCCAGCCCACTGAAGCTAGAGGCTTTGCTTCACTCTGGCAGATATTGGCTGCTGAGGCTGACAAGCCCAAGGTCAATGAATAAAATGAAACAGTTTCAGTAGTACCAAACCACACGGTAGGCCATTGATTCAAGTCCTGAAAAAGTCTCAGGAATGGTAGGGCAATGCAGCAGGCTGTTGAACAATGACTCAACTATATGTGGGGTTCAAGAGTGCCATAAGCTGGACACCTTCCTCAAAGTTGCCTCTTACATACCGGAAGCAGCCCACATCCCTAAAGCAGGTACTCAGCTGCTCCAGTAGATTCCACCATGGAATTAATTACCAATCTCACCACAGGGGAAAAAACTACATCCAGCTGCCCAGCCACTCAACCAAGCTCATCCGAGCTAACATCTAACCTTAACCACCAGAATAACTTTGACACATTTCCTCTAATAGAAGAGATTAAAAAACAGATCTCTATAAATCAATGGCTTAATGCAACAATACCAACCAACCAACTCATGGCCATCAAGTCAATTCCAACTCAAAACAACACTATAGGACAGAGAATAACTGCCCCCATTGGGTTTCTAAGATCACAAATCTTTAAGAAAGCAGATTGCCTCATCTTTTTCCCATGGGTGGCTGGTGGGTTCAAACCAGACCTTTTGGTAAGCAGATGAATGTTTTAACCACTACACTACCAAAGCTCCTTAATGCAGTAACAGAGATACACAAATGTGTTTTCAGAGTAACAAAAGCTAATATGATCCCTGAGTGGATAGAAGACAGAGGGAGAGTGTCAAGAAAGGCTTCTTAGAGATAACTTATGGGTGAGACTTAAAATATAAATATGAGTTAGATGGCACAAATTTGGGGATTAAGAGTATTCTAGGCAGAAACACAAGTGTGAACAAAGGCATATGAATAAGAAATGGCATGATATATATAATCAACTGTTGAGTCAGTCAGTGAAACTGAAAGGAAAAGTGAATGTCAGGAATTGATTTAGTTTTGAAACTTGAAAAGTAGACAAAAGCCAAATCATTAAATGTATAGTGAGATACATGAATCTTCTTGGAGTTTAAGTAATTTTTAATCTGCTTTTTCCTTCTCTTAGGATTCCAATGACATTTGACAGGCTGCCTGACACTGTTCCAAAGGTCACTGACACTCTGTACATTTGTCTTTTAATCTTTTTAATTTTCCCTCTGGCCTTTAGTTTTGATACTCTCAGTATCTATGTATTCAGGCTCAGTAATCTCTTCTGCAATGTCTTATCTGCTATTAAAACCATCGCTGAATATTTTACTACACATATTACATTTATTCATTTCTAGAACTTTCATTTATTTCATTTTTTATCTTGCATTTCTTGCTCTATTATGTTAAAGTGCTTTTAAATCCTTGAGCATATTTACAGTATTCATAATAGATATTTCAGTATCTTCATTTGCTAATTTCATCACCTTTGTCCTTTCCATGCCTGTTTCTATTGATTGGCTTTTCTCCTGTAAGTCATAGCTTTTGTCTTTGTAATATTTTTTGTTTTGGTGCAGGACATTGTGCGTTTTATTTTGTTGAAGGCTTTTGAAATTTGGCTTTAATCTTTTAAGAGTGATTCTGAAACAGCTCTTCTTAATGAACGTTCCACAAGAGCATTAAACCCTAATGCCTAAGGCAACAATTGTATGTAATGAATTAACTTGTCTCCAACACATCTAGACTGGTCAAGAAAAGAGTTACTCAATAATCTCCCACAGGTTTAAGTCTCTCACAGACTCTCAGTTGGAAAACACTGATCCTTTAGCCCAACTACTAAGGCATGACCCCTTTAAAATCTTCCCTGAAGACCCAATTGTTCGTATTCTCCATTCTGATTGATCAAAACTCAAATATCTCCCAGCAATGTATGAGCTCTGGGAAATTTTCAAATTATAACTTCCTAGCTGTCCTTCAGGAGTTCTGGTGGCGTAGTGCCTAAGGAATTTGACTGCTAACCAAAAGGCTGGTGGTTCAAACCCATCAGCTACTCCTTGGAAGAAAGGCTGGGAAATCTACTTCCTATGCACCTTCAAAACCCACAAAGGGGTCGCTATGAGTCGGAATCCCCTCAAGGGCAGTGGATTTTTTTTTTCAGCTGTCCTTTGCCTGGCTTCAAAGAGTTACCTCTTCCATATGTACAGCGTGGTATTCAGTAAAAGACTTAAGGAGGTCACTACACAGATTTCTGGCATTAACTCCCACCTTTTCATTAGTCTGCTCCACAAATTTCAAGGGCCTCATCCTTCTATCAAAGAGTATGAACGTGTATTCTGTTAAAAAAAAAAGAAACAGAGATTTATTGAAGGCTTGAGATGGGTTCAAACCAAGGACACATTGTTATGTGCTGCGAGTCGGACCCAACTCATAGCCATCCCCTCCTTGGGTTTCCGTGGCGGTATCATTACGGAGGTAGATTGCCCAACCTTCCTTCGGAGGAGTGGTGGGTGGGTTTGAACCGCCAGCCTTCTGGTTAGCAATCAAGTGCCTTAGGCACTACAGGAACTACGCTACCAGGACACATTAGGTCTCATAAAATGAAAAACAAATGCTCTGATGGAGTTGTGTAACCACATTTATATAATAAAATCAGAAACTAAAGTATAAATTTATGATCGGTGCTCAGTTATTTAGAGAAGTGAGAAGTGGGCTCCTGCAAAGTGGGCTCTGTTTCGATTGGCTTACAGAGTGTATGTGGGCTTCTTAGATTGGCTGTGTGGGATAATTGTAGAAGTAAGTAACTCAAAGGGAGGTTCAAGGAGAGAGTCACAAGATCGTTACAAGGTATTCTTTTCTGAGACCATTTTTGTTAGCAATAGATCCTGAGGCAAACATTTCTTGAAAACTGGCTGGTATAAGAGATTTTAGATAAGACATTGACTCCTAGACTCCCTCTGAACTATTCTTTCCATTTTTATAATTTTACCACAATGTGAAACTTTTCCCTAGCAACATGCTCTTAAGTCTGCACAAAGGTCAATGGTGGTTATGGCAATAAACTGGTATGAAGATGGAGTCCAAACTCAGAACTATGCCAGCCATTTTACTAAAGTCAATCTCATTAATTTTGGACCTCCTGCACACTTCTTAGACACTAATTTCTGTCTCCTCAACTCAATGAGACCACTGTGTTCTAATTCAGAAAGCCCTCCTTGCACTGAATTTCAGAAACTGCCTTCAGGCATAAAACCAGCATGACTGTAAACTCATCTAGTTTGTTTCCCTCCTTTCAGTAGTGTGCCATCTGTTTGATCAATGTGCAAAAACTGTTGCTGCATATATTTTGTCCAATTTTCTAGTTGTTTATGGCAGGAAGGTAAATCTAGTCCCTGAGCGAAAGTTTCATCTTAGCCTTTAAATTGTCACTGATAGAGAGTCAATAAAGGGTTTTAATCTCAGGAATGGCATGATAAGATTTGTATCTCAGATCACTCTAACAGTTATGAGAAATAAAAATGTGAGAGGGGGAGTAGTGAAAAATAGGGAAGTTCCAGAAATATTTATGAGATAGAATTACTAGGACTGGATGAGTTATTGAACAGAGAAAATAAACAAAAGAATGGAATCAGGGCTGACTCAAGAATTCAAGCTTGGGTACCTGATTGTTGCCACCTTACATGGTGAAGGGAGCTAGTTGATGGCAAGTTTATTTTTGTTTATATTGCCTTTGAGGTTTTTTTCAACGTCCAAATAGAGACATCTTTTGAACAGCTGAATATATGAACTTGAAACTCACAGTAAAGATCTTGGCTGAAGATATAAAACCAAGAATAAGAGCATATAAAAGATGAGTTGAAATTATAGAGTAAATAATATTGTTCAGGGAGAATTATAGAATCAGAAAAGAACTTGAATAAATAACAGAACAATAACATATAAGGCACAGGAGGATAACGTGGAAAAAAAGAAGGAGCAAGTCATGAAAAATGAAGAAAACCAGGAGATGGCAGAATTGTAAAAATCAAGGGAGTAAGGACTTTTAGGCGGAGCAATAGATCTGTGATTTCAAATACAAGAGGAGATCCAGTAAAATAAATATTAAAAGAATGGCCACTGGTTTGGAAAATTAAGAGGAAACTAGTGAAGTTTTCAAGAACAATTTCAGTAAGCCTGTAGAAAGAGAAAGTAACGGAGAATAGAGAATAAGCATACATTATTCTTTTAAAGAATAAAAAAGAAAGAAAAGGTACTAAATTGAAACTAAAGAAAAGCATAGATTAAAAGAGTATGTCTCTAATATGAGACCCAAATTCTTTTAAGCCAAAGAGAAAAACTGAAAGAAATATGAGAAAGAGGAAAAGAAATGGAGTAAATTCCAAGGAAAGATGTCAAAATAAAGTCAAGAACACATAGGATTGCTTGGCCTTTTCCAAAAGTCCTGAGCATTCCATGCATTGGTATCAGAGGAAAGAACACAGGAATTATCTCCTGAGGAAAGAAACTTGTTGGGAACAACACGAGTTTCCAGGGCAGTGGTAGGCCCTTAATCTCAGAATGGGATGCCACAGGGTTAAGGAAGGAAAAGCAAGAGTTTAAGGAACTGAGAACAAGAGCCTTACTCTGGAAAATGCTCACCATTTGGAGGCTTTAGCAGGGACAAAAACCCTTGTTAAGAGGGGCAAGGTTGTTTGTAGTCACTTTTTGGTCACAGCCAGCTACCCAGAGGGACTGAGTAGTTGAGCCTGTGCGCTCGGGACCATACTCACAGGGGACATCAAGCTCTATTGGCATAACATACTACACAAAACATTGTTCCACCCCCTACTTTGATGAGTAGTGACTGGGATCTTAAAAGCTTGCAAGCAGCCATCTAGATGCAATGATGGGTCTCTCTTGTCCAGAGCAAAGAAGAATGAAGGAAACCAAAAATTCATGGAAACAATTAGTCCTGGCGACTGGTACATCATGCGATCCTCAGCCTATATGACTATGAGACCAGAAGAACTAAATGGTGCCCGGCTACCACTGTCAACCACTCAGATGGGGATGTCTGTAGGAGATCCTGGATATAGAGGGAGAACAATGTGGAACAACACTCAAAATCATTTGGAAAAAAAAAGTGAGGGGGACCAGGTTTGCTGGTCTGATAGAGCCTGGTGGAACCACTGAGACTATGGCCCCTAGCTGTCCTTCAGGTCTGGAATTGAACCCACACCTGTGGCTTCCAGACAAACAAGACTGAGATATGAGTTGAACATTTACCTGAGGTAGATACACTCCTTGCAGA
>NW_006921716.1:8786627-8789583 GCF_000298275.1 Orycteropus afer afer | reverse complement strand
TATACTTTGCTGGTTTTTGTGTTTCTCTAGAGAACCCAATCCAACACAGGAAGCATAAGAAGGGTGCAAATCACTTACTAGAGGGTAAACACATATTAACTTTGGTAAGGGAAAGTCAGCACAAAATGATCAAGGCAAAGGAAGGCACTGAGAGGAACACAAGAGTTAAGGACAACAAAGGTAAATGCTATTACATATACAATCCTGCAGTAACAGTAATAACAATAAATAAGAATAATAAGAAAAGAAAGGAGAGGAGAACAAGGAGCAGAAGATGATGAACTAAGGGGAAAAAAAAGAAAAGAAAGAAAGCATCACAGTACCACAGAATATGCCAGCCATCAAATACATCTGCACAGGAAGCAGCACTCATGCTGTGGGACAGCTTACCTCTGACTAGGGAGGGTCAGGGGTGGACACTGCTAACCGTGCGAACAGCTGAAGAGGACCTCCCGCTCTTCTGGATACAAGAAAAAATCAAAGAAGAAAGGAAAAAAATAAATAGAAAGATGAAGAATGAGATGGAAGAACTAAGCAGAAAGGAAAAAGAAATGTAACACAGCACTGGCAGAGGGCAGAGTTTGACCAGTCACTGGGTGGGTGGGGGTAGGGGCTGCACCTTTGGCCACCAGGAGGTTGGCAAGGTAAGAGGGTACATCACACCTCTCAAGTCATCTGATCATAAATGTGGATCCTGGTGCAGTCCTGGGCAAGTGGAGCTGGTTATCTGGTTCCTGCTGAGAATGGAAAGCTGCTTGCAATAATTCAAAATGGCCACGCGGTGCCAAATGACAGCTCACCTCTTCTTGTTCACTGTTTTCATTCAGTCTTTTCCTCTCATTGGTACTTGATCTACTTCTTTATCCTTTCCTTTGAAGCTCTGGGCTCCAGGATTGTCATCCAACATCATTTCCCCTGTTTTCAGGAGTCTTTGTTGTAGAAGGTCTGGATAGTATATGTGCCTAATCTCTCATTTTGGATCCTTCAATGAGATTGTTTAAAGTAAAAAATATAACAATATATTTTGAATGTGACTATAATACTTATATTCCTATATTTTAAAATAAGAGCCCTGGTAGTGTAGTGGTTAAGTGCTAGGCTGCTAACCAAAAGGTCGGCAGTTCAAACCACCAGCTGCTCCTCAGAAGAAAGATATAACAGTCTACTTCTGTAAAGATTGAAGTTTTGGAAACCCTATGACAGTTTTACTCTGTCTTATGGAGATGCTATGAGTCAGAATCGACTCAACAGCAACACATTTGGTTTTGAGTTTTCATATTATAAAGGGTGGAATCAGACTAATATAGTTGCACTAGTCTGTGAAGTAGCACAAAATATTAAGTACACTATAACAAGTTAGGGGCTCTGGTTGAATAGTGATTAAAGAATTCGTGGCTAACCAAAAGGTTTGTAATTCAAACCACAGGAGAAAGATTAGGTAATCTGCTTCAATAAAGATATACAGCCTTGGAAAGCCTACAGGATAGGTCTACTCTGTCCCATAGGGTAGCTATGAGTTGAAGTCTACTTATGGGTTTATAAGTTAAGCATGTATACTGTAATTCCTACAGCAAACATTTAAAAGTAATGTCATATATATATATATATATATATATATATATATATATATGTTAAAGTGCCAATGGATAAATTAAAAATGGAATTAAAAAAAATATTCAATTAATCAAAAATTAAAAAGGTAGAAAAGGGCCTCTTAGTTCACTGAATAGTGCCTGGGTCTTAAAGGCTTGCAAGCGACCATCCAAGACACAATTTATCTCTATTCTCCTGGAGCAACAGAGGAAAAAGGAGTATCAGGACTAGAAGGAGGATATGGAATGTGTTAGTAATCGCCTACATGAACAACTGCCTCCTTTGCTATGAGACCAGAAGATCTGGATGGTGCCTGGCTATTATTACTATCATTTTGATAAAAGATTCTATAGAAGAATCCTGATCAAAAGAGGGAAAATGCAGAACAAAATTTCATTTTCTTGCAGATTTCAGACTTCCTAGAGAAATGGAAGTTGGAAGAACCCCTGAAACTACTGCCCTGAGATAAGCTTTAAACCTTAAACCAAAAATATACCCTTAAGTTTTCTTAAAACCAAGTAATAGCTTAGGTTAACTAGCAAAAAATGTCTGCCTTGAGTATTATGCACTTAAAAACTGTCAACATGGGATCAACGTGACAATAGCAACTTAAAGGGTTAGGAGGCAGTGAATTTATGTTAATTGTGGAGAAACAACGCAAAAAAGAGTTGGAAAATGGTTGCATAACTCGAAGAATACACTAAATGGTACATGGAGAAACTGTTGAATTACTGTACATTTTGCTGTGTATATTTTCAATAACAACAACAAAACAAATACATTTTTAAAGAATTGTATACAAGGAAGATAGGAGAAAAAGAAGTAACAAATAGAAACCAAATAAATTGGTACACTAAATCTAACAATTTCAATAATTACATTAAAAGTTAAAGGGCTACTCATGCCAATCAACAAAACTAAATTGTCAGATTGGATGAAAAGCCAAACACCACTATATGCAGGCTCTTGCAGAAATATGCTAAAAACAAAGAAACAAATAGGTTGAAAGTAAAGGGAAGGAAAAAGATAATGTATTATTAACAATGAGCATAAAAGGATAGGAGTTGTCTTAATACCTGGTAAAACAGATGTCAAGACAAGTATGTATCAGAGATAAAGAGAAGCATGACCTGAGTAAAAATGAAAATATAACATATCAAAATATATGCAATGCACCAGTGTATACAAGGAATTACATAGTTTTAAATGCTTATATAGGAGCTCTGGTAGCATAGTGCATAAGGCACTTGACTGCTCACCAGAAGGCTGGCGGTTCAAACCCACTAGCTACTCCTCGGAAGGAAGGTTGGGCAATCCTACTTCCGTAGTGATACTGCCTCGGAAACCCAAGGAGGGGTCGCTA
>NW_006921716.1:8770063-8776247 GCF_000298275.1 Orycteropus afer afer | reverse complement strand
AATAATAATAATAATAAAAACACCTTGTTAAGGATCCAACATGGAAGACCTTGTTTTCAAAGCAATGCTAGAGAGCATTCACAAGGCGAATTGAAAGTATAGATGACAATTATATAATGATGATGGTTAAATTAGATGCTCTGATGTACCCCCCAAATTCCTCCTTTGGTACTGAAAGGACTATTCCTTCCAGCTTCTGAGAGTGCTGCTGGCTGACAGTCCTCAGTGGTCAGCCTTCTCAGCCAAGAAACCCACCTTTCTAATGCCATTATCCCTTCCTGGGTGCAGCCTGAACCAAATGACTGGCCAATATAAAAGTATAGAAATCCAGGTCTCCTCACCCCTACCTGAGACAAGGCTAAAGAGGCATCTCAGTTTCAGAGTTCCCAAAGTCGGTAAGGGCTTTATTTTTACTGAATAGCAGCCCAACTTCTCTTTCTGTCTGCTGCTACTTCCCTCTTTCCTCTAAAGGTAGAGTTGACACATAAAATACAAGACATCCGGTTAAACTGAAATGTGAATGGTTGTGCTCCAAATATTGTATGAGGCATACTGATACTGAAAAATTAGTGTGATTTACCTGAAATTAAAATTTAACTGGCAATTCTAGCCACAGGTACTAATCCTCAGAGTATTCCCCAGTAAACTTCCTTCACAGTAATCTCCATCTCAGAGTTTGTCTTACAGGAAATCTGACCTGCAAATAGTTAGTAAATTCTGGAATTAGATCACCTGTTGGCTGGCTGCTGGCAATGAGGGCCTCGTCTCTAGTGATAAATGGAACACAAACAGCCTCCAACACAAGGTAGAAGTGCAAATATAAAAATTTTTACTGTGGTGAACTGAGATGGGACATCAGTAAAATAAGATGATGGGACTAGCATGTGGAATTGATCATGTGTTTGAAATATATTTGGAAAACTATATAATTATAATGCCAGTGGAAATGGGTGGATATTTCTAGGGATAACTGATGCTTTAGAAAAAGATGATGCATAGTGGAGAGTGATGAAACAGCAACTAGAGGTTAAGTGTGAAAAGACTGAAGACTTTAAGAAGACCAGCCAGCTACTTGGTGGGAAGTTGATGCTCTACTACCCTGAAAAGAAAATTACCTATTTTGTCTGGTATAGACACATATTCTGATATGTTTGCTTATTCCTTCCCATGAGGCCTTAGGCTGTACCATTACCCAAAAGTGTTTACTTGATCAAGATGGAATTCCTTACAAAATCACATCAAAGCAGTGGAGGTGCAGTAGTAGGCATATGACCGTAGGATTCAGTAATCCTCTCACATACTAGACCATCTGGAAGCCTGATAAGAGCAAAGAAAATCTTGTTGAAATTATAGCTAAGAGAACAGCTCAGAGACAACATCCTATAAGGATGGAAGTACCATTCATTAGAATGCAATATACATATACACATACACATGCATGTAACGGTGCTGTGTCCCCAAGATAGAATCCACAGGTCTGCATACTGAAGAGTAGAAGAAGAGATAGATGGTCCACTCATCATCACTCTCAGTGATTCACTTGGGGAATTTTTACTTCCTGCCTCAAAATTCTAAGTTCTGTGGGTTTAGAAGTCTTGATTCCCAAAGGAAGAATGCTTCTTCTAGGAGATAAAGTAAAAATCCTGCTGAACTTTAAACTATGGCTGCCAGCTGGACACTTTGGGCTTCACATGCCAATGCACTAGCAGGCAAGAAGAGAAGTCACTATGCTATACAGAGGTAAACCTACTGTTACACAATGAAAGCAGGATGGAATGTTTAGCACACCAGTGAGCCACTTGGACATTTCTTGTTCCTCCCATGATATTGAATTGACAAATACAGCAGCCACGGTCTGAAACAGGAACTTAGGTACACTCTCTAAGAAGTAAATACTGGAGACTTCCAGTAAGATGGAGGAATAGGCAAACAAGCTACACAGACCCTCTTCAACAAAGAAAAGAAAAACCAATTGACAGAGATACAGAAGATAAACCTGGAGCCCTGACCTTTGAAACGAACTATACAGAAGTGCACAACAACAGTAGAAAAACCTGAACAAAAACAGTGAGTACAGAGATGGTCAGAGCTGCGGACTGTGACGAGACCAATAGCCTGAATATTTCCAAGTGGTGTTGGAACCTGAGAATAGACCTAAAGATCAGCCCTGTTCACCAAAGGCTTCAGGGGATGACTGCGCTGGTGGCCGATGACTAGGAAGGGAAACAGCAAGGAGGGAAACAACCTGAGCTGCTGACTTTCCACTGTCCGGAGGGCGCAGCCATTTTGATTGTTTTCACACGGCAGCCATTTTGGATATTTAACGTGACCAAGGGTGCAGCCATTCTGAATGTTTACAAGTGGTGGTCATTTCAGATATTTAAATTGACTGAGGATGCAGCCATTGTGAATCCTAGTGGCAACCATTTTGGATTTTAAAGTGACAGCATTCTCATTCAGATTCCAGGGACCTAAGGATAGGATCTGTTTCCCAAGTTCAGCAGGGACATATGAGAGGCTGACAACAGAAAATGAGACAGGTGGTGAGTGTATAAGTGCTGTCAATGAGTGAATAGAGGAGTACAGCACAGTACCCTTCTTACGTAGATAACATACAAAAAAAACGAAAATCATGGACAAGTCATGCCAACATACAATCACCAATTAAATACAAACACAAAAACATCACAATGCCTCAGAGACAACATAACATCACAGTCCATACAAAGAAGCATGATAAAGCAGGAGAAACAAGGGACCAGGATACAAACCCAAAACACATCCCTGAGGAAGACACAGCATTGGAACTCCCTAAAAAGGAATTCAAAAGAATTATAGTTAGGAATCTTCAACAAATTGAAAGACAGATCAAGGGAAACACAGAGAAAACCCTAGAACAATTTCAAAAGACAATATAAGAACAAAATGACAAAATAAATGAAAAATTATACATGATACCACATCTACAGATAGAAACCCAGAAGATCAATACTAAATTTTCAGAAATAGATGACATTGAATGAGCAAAGGAGAAGAATTGAACCAATGGAATACACAATTACGGAGATTGAGGGCAAATACCTGAACACGTCTTTGGAAAGGGATAAATCAGAAAAAAGAGCAAAAGAAAATGAAGAAAGCCTAAGGTTCATGTGGGATATTATCAAAAGGAATAACCTACGTGTAATTGGAATTCCAGAACAGGAAGAGACAAATAAAACCACTGAGAAAATTGTCCCAGATTTATTGGAAGAGAATTTCCCTGATATGATGAAAAATGAGAATATATCCATTCAGGAAGTCCAATGAACCCCAAACAGGACAGACCCCAAAAGAAAATCACCAAAACATATCATCATCTAACACACCAAAAGCAAAGACAAAGAAAGAATCCTGAAAGCAGCATGGGAAAAGTGCTTACCTACAAGGGGTAACCAATAAGACTAAGCTTGGATTTTTCAGCAGAAACCATGCAGGTGAGAAGACAATGGGTTGGTATATATAAAACCCTGAAAGAGAAAAATTTCCAACCAAGAATTATGTACCCAGCAAAATTATCCCTCAAATATGATGGTGAAATTAGGACATTTCAAGAAAAGCAGAAATTAAGGGAATTTGTTAAAACCAGACCAACCTTACAAAAGATGCTAAAGGGAGCCCTTTGGACAGAGAAACAACAACAGTCAACAACAACTGACCATTGACACACATGATGATATAACCCAGAAACCAACCCAGCTACAGAAGTATCCAAAGTAAATAAGCCTATAAGATTGTAAACAGGGGAGCAGAGATATCAATTGACAAATGAGGACAACTATAAACCAATAAGAGGGAAAAAATGCGTCGTTACAGAACTTCTAGATGGTAGGAAAGTCAAGACAACTACAAAGTAGAACAGACTGTTCTAAACTTGGGAAGAAAACTATAAATCACAGGGTAACCTCAAAGAAAAATGGCAAACCTTCACATCAAAATAAAAAAGAGGACCAGCAGAAATATTTAACAAATACTAAAATAATAGCAACAAAGGAAGTGGTAATAGGATTCATAAACAAAACGAGCTCAGCACAGAAAATTATATGGAACAAAGAAATCGAAACCAGGAAAAAACACACAACAAAAATGACAGCAACAAATTCATATTTGCCAATAATTACATATCTGGCAAGGGACTTACCTCTAAGATTTATAGAAAACTCCAACACCTCAACACGAAAGGAATTAACAATCTAATTGAAAAATGGGCATAAGGCATGAATAGACACTTCACCAAGGAGGATATTCAGGTGTCCAGCTAATACATGAAGAGATGGTCACAATCACTGGCCATCAGAGAGATGGAAATCAAAACAACAATGAGATACCATCTCATCCCAGCACTGATGGTAAGATTCAGCGAGACAGAAAATAACAGATGCTGATGGGGATGTGGAGAGATTGGGACTCTCATACATTGCTGGTGGGACTGTGAAGTGATACAACCACTGTGGAAAGCAATATGGTGATTCCTTAGAAAGCTGGAATTGAAGATACCATTTGACCCAGCAATCCCATTACTAGGTATATATCCTAGAGAGGTGAGAGCCAGGACAGAAACAGATATATGCACACTCATGTTTATCGCAGCACTATTTACTATAGCAAAAAGATGGAAACAACCTACATGCCTATCAGCAGAGAAGTAGATGACCAAACTATGGTACATGCACATAATGGAAAGCTATGCAGCACTAAAGAATAATGTAGAGTCTGCAAAACACTGCATAATATGGATGAACTTGGAGGACATTATGCCGAGTGAAATAAGTCAATCACAGAAGGACAAATACAGTATTAGTTTGTTGTTGTGGAGGGTCAAGGAAAGGTTTTTGTATGGATGGAAACTTTCTTTGTTGGTTGCCAGGGGTGGAAGGGGAGGGGAGGGGAAGGAAAACTGCAAAAAAAAAAAAAAAATGCATTGACCCATGTCACTTTTTTTGTGTATTTCCATGTACATAAATTATATTTCAATAAAATTCATTAAAAAAGAAGAAGAAGAAGTAAATACTATAGCAGGACAAATGGAAAGGGACACAAAAAAAGACCAAAGAATACTAGAGGAGATCATACATAGGTCAGAGCAAGTTTTATCTAAATTCACACTATGTATATTTCTCCTATCATATTCTTCTGACTTCCCAAGAATTATGTCTTCTTGTCAGTTAAAAAAAATGGTTGTATTACAGAGAAACAAATTAATGTTTATTAAGAACATATTATATATTAGACAGTTTTCTTACATCACTTCACTTTAACCGTTACCAAAAAAAATAGATAGATAGATTCAGTCTTACTCTCCAGAGATTAGGAAATTGAGTCCTAAGAAGCAAAAAAAAATATTAGGACCTATGGGCTTCAGAAAGGACCCTGAATAGGACCCTAGAGATTGAAAACAGACTCAGATGACTGAATATAAATTCTATAAAGCAACATCACTCAATTAAACTTTCTTGGATGACAGAACTGGTCAATATCTGTGCTGTCCAATAGTCTACATGTTCTATCCAACAGAGTAGGCACTAGCCATAAGTGGCTAGTGAGAAATTGAAATATAGCTAGTGTGACTGAGGAAATAAATTTTTAATTTATTTAATTTAATTGATATAACTTTGTATTTGCCTACTTGCATTGGACAGAAAAGTGTTAAAGGATTCCTGGAATATTTTCTGTGCCTCTAATATAGTCAACTGTTAAGATGGTGATAATATAAAACAGCACAAAACACTAAATTTCCAGAACAAGACTATTGGTTCTCTAGTCACACTTTTCTTCTCCCTAAAATTCATGACCAAAATGGCTGCATTGCATGCCAAGCCAAATCTCTTAAATGGAGCAAATGTATCAAAACATTTATTTAAGATATTAGTAGCCACTGCTATATAAAAGACCCTATTATATAGAAGTGCTTACAACTAGACTTCATTTTTTATAACTTTTTGACGGGTAAAGTCTAACTTTCTTTCATAAAAAATACAGGTAGTCCCCAGACAATGAACAAGATCCATTACTAAATCTGTCTTTAATCAAAGTTGTTGGTAAATCAGAACAGGTACATAGGATTCTTATTTAGTGTCAGTTAGTCAAATGTTTGTCTTAGTATTTAGCATATATTTTACCTTTCTATGTATATAGTCCCACAAGT
>NW_006921716.1:8738624-8752266 GCF_000298275.1 Orycteropus afer afer | reverse complement strand
CCCCCCCCCCAGAGTCCAATTCTGGAGTTTTAAGACCTAATCTTCTCCCTCAAATGTTGCTCTAGTTCTGCAGATTCTTTGGCATGGGATTTATGCTTTGAAGGCATGGTTTCAAGGGTAAATAAGAGGAAAATTTAAGCCAAATACAAAGTTACACACTCAACACACTATCAACAGCAATGTAATTCTACGTAAAAAGGCAGACAGTGTTCCTCTTCGTCAAGGCCACAAACTGCTGAAGCCACTCAATGGTTTGCTGAGTATCACGAAGTAATGTCTGCATTAGTTATTGTGACCCTGCTAAAGAGGCAAGGAGGTGCCATCTTCTGACTTCCTCTAACCCCACAAGAGGAAGACAGAATCACCATCAATAGCTCAAGGCCTTTTCCTGCAAGGCCAGACATGCTGCCTCCATCCAGCTCTTTCACCAACCTTTCCTCCCAAAGCACCCACCACCTCTCTCCTGGGTTGGATAATTCGCTGCAGTGGCCACACAGAACTCACAGATTATGGAGTTTAAAAGGGAAGCACCAGGCTACAATTCAAGTTCAGGAACAACGCTCAGTCTCTCTCAACCCACTGTCTCTCAGCCAACAGTCTCTCACAGTCTCTCTCCCAGCAGTGCATGTCTTTTGGTGTCTCTCTCAGCAATGCATGTCTCTTGCATCTCTTTCTCAGTAGCCTGTGTCTCTTTCTCAGCAGCGCATGTGTCACAGGAGTGCATTTCTCTCAGCAGCATGTCCTTCTCAGCCAGCAGTCAAAGAGAGAGTTCTGCCTCTAGGAGGCCTCCTTTGAGCCCGGCAGAGTGGCCAAACTAACCAATCATAACATCAGAATTTTAAGCACCTGAGAGAGAGCGCAAACTTCCCAGAACATTGCTTTGTGCCACTCTCAAAAGAAATACCCCAGATGGATAACTTTAATGATCAGGAGCCCCTCAGTTGCTCAGGGCAAATTCCACCAGGGAGTTCACAAAGACTTATGGCTAGAAAAGCCATACCAGGGAATTTACTACACTGCAGACCCATTGTAGTAATTCCAGTTTTCAATACAATAGACTTTGTGGCAGTCCACTCTTAAGTACTTTGTTCTAAAGTGCTTTGAACTTAAATTCTAAAGTTCTTAACTACAGTCTGTCATGAAATCTGACATTCTTAACCTGCCCAGAAAACAGGTATTTTCTATTTTTTTCATGTTTGTTGGAAGGGGATGATTTGGTTTTGTATTTACTCTCAGGCTAAACTGACTCCAGTTTAGTATCTGAGTAACTTCCTTCTCCAGTTACTTGGTCCAAATAATTTTTTCCTGATTAGCCTCCTCATCATTATTTTCTGAGCTTCTAATTAAGTATCATCTGTCAATCTGGCAATTTTAAGGCAGGTTGTATTTCAATTTTTGCCTTCTATCTTTAACTTTCATTTAAGAGAATCTATTTAAGTCTACTGCTGAATCGAGACCTCTAAGTATCTCATATGTTTTGACACCTTGCCAAATCTACAAAAACTTACATTCTGCTTAAAAGGATTTTTTTAATTGAATCCTATGACAGACCATTTACCAAACTGAATATACTAAACACATTTTCTGGCTGTTCTCATTTAATCAAATGAGTCACAAGGAAATCCTTAAATTCTGGCCATTTTACCACTTCCCACAAATATTTTGGAATTCACACTATTTTATTTCAAGAAAAATATGAGATGATAGAAACACAATGCATCTATCCCTATTGTACCATAAATACCCACTTTTCTCACTTGCTTCTTTGCTGAGATGAAGAGAGAATGAAAATGTTCAAAGCCTTGAGAGAACTGGCCACAACGAAACATTATCATATAAAGGAGCCAAACTTTTACCTTCAAGGTATTATGACTTTCGGGTAACTGGCTAGATGCTGGAGGCCACACAAGAGAATCTAACAAATAGTAATGGTCTGGGTTTGGATTCTAATTCCATTGTTGAACATTGGACAATTATTTAATTGTTTATTTAAATGTTTGTCCCTTTGTTTCTTTTCTATTAAAAAGAGATAAAAATAACATATACCACATAAGCTTTTTCTTATTTTTATTTTATTTTGAGTTGTGATTTGGGTGCAAATTTACAAAGCAGATTTGTTTTATTCTCAAAAGTTCATCCATATTTAGTTTCACAGCCCCAATTACAATCCCTAACCATGAAAAACACTCCTCCCAGGGACTACCTGTTATGGTTGATTACCTAGTGCCTCTCTGACAGGAATATACCACTAATGAGATGGCTTCAACAGTCAAAAGAAAAAAAAAATACAAACTCACTGCTGTCCAGTCGTATCCAACTCATAGTGACCCCTCCTTGGGTTTCTGAGGCAGTATCACTACGGAAGTAGATTGCCCAACCTTCCTTCTGAGGAATTTATTCTCTTACAGTTTTGGAGGCTAGAAGTCTGAGTTCAAGGTGCCAGGCTCTAGTGGCCGCCGGGTGAAAGCACCTAGACCTTGGGCTTCAGCTCTGCCTCTTGCTCCTGGCCCACTGAAGCTAAAGCCATCTCTTCACTCAGGCAGCTGCTGGCTGCTGAGGCTGACAAACCCAAGATCAACAAGTGAAAAGGCACAGTTCCGATATTACCAAACTACACAGCCCGCCATTGACTCGAGTCCATTAAAAGTCCCAGGATTGGTACACCATATCACGCTCCTGAATGAGGACTTGGCTACATGCAGGCTTGAAGCATGCCAAAAAAACTAGAGCCCATTCCCAAAGCTGCTTCTTATATACAAGAAGCAGACCACATCCCTAAAGCAGCTACTCAGCTGCTTGTGGTAGATCCTACCATGGAGTTGATTGTCAGTCTCATCATGGGGAATAAATACCACCAGCTGCCCAGCCACTCAACCAGGCCCAGCCAAGTTGACACACAACCTTAACTACCACACTACCCCTTCCCTATGGCCATACTGTATATACATTCCTCTCTGTCCAGCTTTCCCTCTATGTGAATGCTGCCCTTCTGATGTCTCATTGTTGACTGACCTAAGGGGTGCATCTCCCTAGGGTAAGTGGGTGTATCTCCCTGGAATAAGTGTTCTAATTGTAGGTGTTTCCATTGTTGGGCTAGAGCTGATCCATAGAAGTGAGCTCATTTCCAGGCCCAATGGATAACCTGGGGCCATAGTCTCGGGAGTACCTCCAGTCTCTATCTGACTAGTATTTCTGGTCATTTTTATATTTTTGAATTTTGTTCCACATTTTTCCTCCCACTCTATCCAGAATCTCCAATTTTGATCTCTTTCCAAGTGGTTGGTATTGGTAGCCGGGCACCATCTAGTTCTTATGATCTCAGAGTCATGAAAGCTAAGGTCCTTATACTCCATCATATCTTTGGACTAACTACTTCCAAATGACTTTGATTTCCTTCAGTTTTCTTTGTTCCAGATGAAAGGAGATCAATAGTTGCAGGTTAGATGGCCATTTGAAAACTTTTAAGACCCCAGTCACTACTCACCAAAGGAGACTGTAGAACAAAATTTTTATGTACTATGTTGTGCCAATGCAGGGCTCAGAGCCTGCTTTTTGCTTAGAGGTGGCTCTATATTAAGGCCTGGCCCCGAGGTAGGTGGGCACAGGACTAGGGGGCTGCATTTCACTTGGAGGAGGCTCTATTTCAAGGCTGGGGCCTGAGGTAGGTGGGCATGGGGCTTGGGGGCTGCTTTTTGTTTGGGGTCAGCTCTATTTTAAGGCTGGGGCCAGACGTAGGCAGGTGTAGGGCTCGGGGGTGCTTTTGCTTGGGGACAACTCTATTTTAAAGCCAGGGCCTGAAGTAGGCAGGTGCTGAGGGGCTAGGAACAACTAAGGGAGAGGAACTTGTCTGTCAGTTTGTCATCCTGTGGTGTCTTCCTGTGGCTTACATGTTGCTGTGATGCTGGAGGCTATGCCACCGGTGTTGCAACATGCCAGCAGGGTTACCCATGGTAGACAGGATTCACCAAAGCTTTCAAACTAAGACAGACTCAGAAGAAGGAAGAGGCCATCCATTTCTCAAACAATTGGCCAGTGAAAACCTTATGAATTGCAGTGAAACACTGTCTGATGGATTACTCAAAACCTTTATGAACAGCTCTGAAACACTGTCCAATACAGTACCTGAAGATGAGCCCATCAGGTCAGAAGGCACTCAAAATTTGACTGGGGAAGAGCTGACTCCTCAGAATAGAGATGACTTTAACAATATGTATAGAGTAGAGCTTTCAAGACCACCATTGGCTGATGTAGCATAACTCAAAATGACTAGAAACAGATGCAAACATCCATTAATAACTGTAATATAGAATGTATGAAGGATGAACCTAGGAAAATTGGAAATTGTCAAAGATTAAATGGAATGCATAAAGATCGATATCCTAGGCATTAGTGAGCTGACATGGACTTGTTTTGGCCACTTTGAATCAGATAATCATATGATCTACTATGCCAGGAATGACAAATTGAAGAGGAATGACGTGGCATTCATCATCACAAAGACTGTTTCAAGATCTGCCCTGAAGTACAATGCTGTCAGTGATAGGATAATATCCATATGCCTACAAAGAAGACCAGCTAATACTGCTACTATTCAAATCTGTGCACCAACCATCAAAGCCAAAGATGAGGAAATGGAAGATTTTACCAACTTCTACAGTCTGGAATTGACCAAACATGCAATCAAAATGTGCTGATTATCACTTGTGACTGGAATGCAAGAGTTGGAAATACAGAGGAGTTACCAATAGTTTGAAAATATGGCCTTGGGATAGAAATTATGCTGGAGATTGCATGATAGAATTTTGCAAGACCAATGACTATTCATTCCAAGTACTTTTTTTCAACAACATAAGTGACGGCTAAACAGGTGGACTTCACCAGATGAAATACAAAGGAATCAGATTAACTCCATCTGTGGCAAGAGGCAATGGAGAAATTCGGTATCTTCAGCCAAAACAAGGCCAGGAACTGATAGTAGAACAGACCATGAGCTTCATATGTATGTTCAAGTTGAAGCTGAAGATAATTAAAACAAGTCCACAAGAGCCAAAATATGACCTTGATAATATCCCTCCTGAATTTAGAAACCATCTAAAGAATAGATTTGATGCACTGAACACCAGTGACCGGAAACCACAGGATTTGTGGGATGACATCAAGTATGTCACCCATGAAGAAAGCAAAAGGTCAAAAGACAAGAAAGGAAGAAAAGACCAAGATGGATGACAGAAGAGACTGTGAAACTTTCCCTTGAGCAGAGAGTAGCTAAAGCAAATGGAAGAAATGACAAGATAAAAGAGCTGAACAGAAGATTTCAAAGAGTAGCTCGAGAAGACAAAGCCAATTACTATAATGAAATGAGCAAAGACCTGGAATTAGAAAACCAAAAGGGAATAACACACTTGGCATTTCTCAAGCTGAAAGAACTGAGGAAAAAAAGTTAATCCTCGAGTTGCAATACTGAAAGATTCTATAGGCAAAATATTGAATGATGCAGGAAACATCAAAAGAAAATGGAAGAAATACACAGAGTCACTCTACCAAAAGGAATTGGTCAATATTCATCCATTTCAGGAGGTGGCATATGGTCAAGAACCAATGGTATTGAGGGAAGAAGTTGAAGCTGCACTGAAGGAATTGGCAAAGAACAAGGCTCTAGGAATTGACAGAATACCCTTTGAGATGTTTCAACAAACATATGCTCCACTGGAGGCACTCACTTGGCTATGCCAAGAGGTTTGGAAGATGGCTACCTGGCCAACTGCCTGGAAGAGATCCCTATTTGTACCCATTCCACAAAAAGGTAGATCCCACAGAATGTGGAAATTATCCAACAATATCATTAATATCACATGCAAGTAAAATCTTACTGAAGATCATTCAAAAACGGTTGCAGCAGTATATTGACAGAGAGCTTCCAGAAATGCAAGCTGCATTCAGAAGAGGACATGGAATGAGGGATATCATTGCTGATGTCAGATGGATCTTGGCTGAAAGCAAAGAATACCAGAAAGATGTTTACTTATGTTTTGTTGACCATGCAAAAGTATTCGATTGTGTGCATCATAATAAATTATGGATAACATTGATAAGAATGGGAATTCCAGAACATTTGATTGTACTCATGAGAAACCTGTACATAGATCAGGAGGCTATTGTTCAAACAGACCAAGGGGTTACTGTGTAGTTCAAAATCAGGAAGGGAGTGTGTCAAAGGTGTATCCTTTCACCATATTTATTCAACATGTATACCAAAAAAAAATAACCAAACTCACTATCATCGAGTCGGTTCCAACTCACAGAGACCCCTCCTTGGGTTTCCAAGGGGGAATCTCTATGGAAGTAGATTGCCCGGTCTTCCTTCCAAGGAATGGCTGGTGGGTTTGAACTGCCAGCATTCTGGTTAGCAGTCAAATGCCTTAGGCACTACGCCACCAGAGCTCCTGCTGAGCAAATAATCTGAGAAGCTGGATTATATGAAGAACATGGCATCAGAGTTGTAAGAAGACTCATTAACAACCTGCGATACACAAATGATACAACTTTGCTCACTGAAAGTGAGGCTGACCTGAAGCACTTGTTGATGAAGATTAAAGACTACAGTATGCAGTATGGTTTACATCTCAATATAAAGAAAACAAAAATCCTCACAACTGGTCCAATAAACAGCTTCATGATAAATGGAGAAAAGACTGAAGTTGTCAAGGAGCTCATATTACTTGGTTCTACAATCAACACCAATGGAATCAGCAGTGAAGACATCAGATGATGGGCTGCATTAGGCAAATCTGCTGCAAAAGACCTCTTTCAAGTGATGAAGAGCAAAGATGTCTCCTTGAAGACTAAGGTATGCCTAACCTAAGCCATGGTATTTTCCATCGTCTCCTATGCGTGTTAAAGCTGGACAATGAATAAGGAAGACTGAAGAAGAATTGATGCTTCTGAGTTATGGTGCTGGAGAAGAATGCTAAGAATACCATGATCTTCTAAAAGGACTAACAAATCTGTCCTGGAAGGTGTACAGCCGAAATGCTCCTTGGAAGCGAGAATGGCCAGACTTTGTCTCAGCTACTTTGGTCATGCTGTCAGAACTGACCATTCCCTGGAGAAGGATATCATGCTTGGTAAAGAGGACTGGAAGGCCCTCAACGAGGTGGATAGACACACTGGCTGCAATAATGGGCTAAGGTATAGCAAGGATCGTGAGGCTGGCACAGGACTGGGCAGTGTCCATAGGGTTGCATAGGGTTGCATAGACCTATGCAGTGTGCATAGGTCTGTTGTGCATAGTATGGTTGCTATGAGTCAGAGATGACTTGACAGAACCTACCAACAACATGTTGTGCCAACTGAGCATGATGTCCCCAGAGACTATGATCACGAGCCCTGAGACCCAGTGATTCTCTCCCTCAAGGTGTTTGGTTGTCTCTGAGAAGCTACTCCAACCTTGTCCTCTGTTACTTCTGTAATATCTGTGGATAATTTTGTAAGACACGTACATATGTAAGACTGTCTTCAGCCAAATCTATCCTTGGTCTTGGGCATATTTGTCTTCGCCTACCTACGCCTGATCCTCTCACCTTTGTGTATGCATTTGCCCATAGCCTAGTGTTTGCTGCCATTGGTAATGCAGTATTGTGCACATAATAGTATTTGCCTCTGTTGTCTATATCTTTTATGCACATTTCTGTGTCCTCCTTTTCCCTATTGTCATTGTGCTGGCCACAAACTTTTGTTATATTGCCTTTCCCTTCACCCTAATCAACATGTAACTCTTAACTAATCAGAAATTTTCCCTCCTTTTCCCTCCCATCCCCAGTAACCAACAAAGTGATTTTCCTTCCCTGTGTAAACCTTGCCTTATAAGGATGTTAATCAGAAGAAATTCGACAAAAGTTGTACTTCAACTGGGATATATAAAATCATTGCAGGAAGCAAAGTGACTTTTTTAGTAATGAACTCATACAATATTTGTCCTTCTTTGATTGACTTACTTCACTCAGCATAACGTCCTCCAAATTTATCCACGTTATGAGGTGATTCGTGGATTCTTCATTATTTTTTAATGTTGCACAGTATTCCATTTTGTCAATGTACTATAGTTTGGTTATCCATTCATCTGTTGATGAGCACTTAAGTTGCTTCCATTCCTTTGCTAAAGTGAATTGTGCTGTGATGAACATGGGTGTGCATACGTCTATTCATGTCCTGGATCTCACCTCTTTAAGATATATTACTAGCAATGGAATTGCTGGATCAAATGGCATTTCTATTTTCAATTTTTTAAGGAAACGTCATGCCATTTTCCACAGTGGCTGTACCATTTTACAGCACTAAAAGTACTGTCAAGTGTGTGACAGTTCCAATCTCTCTACACCCTCACATTAAACTAATTAATACTTGTAAAGTACTTATAACACAAGCATACCAGTATAAATTAATACAAGTAACTTAAAATCAGAATACACTAATGTTAACTAGAACTTTATATGTCATCCATTTTATGTGTATGTTTAACTTTTGAATGATCTTATAAACACTTTTTATAATTTCTTTGAAAATTTGTTATTTAGAATCTGGAATAAGGAGGAAATTTTGAATACTCAATTACAACTAAATATGTAAACATAATGCACAGAAAAGGAGCTTTAATTCAATTTGGAAATTGGTATTGTCATAGTTCTGTCACTGACATGGATGTGGCCTTCGGATTCCTAATGGAAATTATGCCTATAATTTTTATAGTGATAAAGTTATGACCATTGATATCTCTAAGGATACCATATTCCTGGTTTTGAATAATAGATTTGCTTATTTGACATATATTAATTTTTCACCTCCATTTATAACATTCTGCTAAGTATGGGCAATAAAATAATAAATTAATTTGCTTTCATGACATTTAGTAAATTATAAAGATGTTAGAAGAAATTCAACAAAAGTTATACTTCAACTGGGATATATAAAATCATTGCAGGAAGCAAAGTGACCAATGTTTTTCCCGATTCTGTGTCATACTCTATGCAATATTTTTTAAAGTTTTGTTCAGGATCAATGAAGTTTGGGAATTTGGATTTAAGGTTTTTTTGTTTTGTTTTTTTTTCCCAATCAAAGCCAGTTTCAGTCTCTGTATGGGAATGTCTTCTATAAACAGGTTCTCTACTTTTGGTAAAAATAGGAGCCAAAGTCATTCCACTGCTCAAGATTCATCAGTAAGCATATTTTGATTCAAATTGTTTTACAAATAAAAAATAACTTTGTAATAGTTAACATGACTGAGCTTGAAGAACATTCTGATCTGTTAAAGTTTTTTTCTAAAGCAACACAAAGTAGTTGAGGTCCCTCTTTTCTGTATGGAGAGAGAAAAACCAGTGCAATCTTGATTCTGCTCTTATAGACAGGATGTTTGAGGAAAGAAGGAAGAAAAAAATGCTATAAAAAGTCTGAGCTCTATTCACCAACTCAGCTGCTCCATTTTGTATTGCCTGTTACGGATTGGATTATGTCCCCAAAAAATATAAATTGTAATCCTAACTCCTAATTCTGTGGATGTAATCCTGTTTGGGACTAGGGTTTTCTTTATATGACACCTTATCAGTGTAGAGTGCATCTTAAACCTAATCTCTTCTATCTTATAAAGAGAACAGTTTAGGAAGCACAAGAAAAAGGAAGCACAAATGGAGGAAGACTGATGGCATTTGAAGATAACCAAGGAACCAAGGAACCCTGGGGCTATGTTGTTGTTGTTGTTGTTTGCCGTCAAGTCGGGCCGGGCCCCGACTCATAGCGACCCCTCCTTGGGTTTCCGAGGCAGTATCACTACGGAAGTAGGATTGCCCAACCTTCCTTCCGAGGAGTGGCTAGTGTGTTTGAACCGCCAGCCTTCTGGTGAGCAGTCAAGTGCCTTAGGCACTATGCTACCAGAGCTCTATAGATGCTGAGAAACAAGGACCTTCCCCCACAGTCTGCAGGGAGAATCTTCCGCTATAGCGGGTGCCCTGAATTTTAACTTCTAGCCCAATAGGTTTCATTTTTTAAAGTCACCCACTTGTATTTCTGTTATAGCAACATTAGGAAATTAAATATCATCCATCAGAATGAACTCTTCTCCTCCAACTCCCCCAAGACCAGTAAGATGGAGAATCAGGCCATTCAGCCATGTTCCAAGAGGAGCAACAACACTGGAGCTGCCCCAAGCCAATCTATCCCCTCAGAAATAATAGTAGACCACTGAGAGTCTTCTGCTCTGGGGAGAATGGGGCCTGGAAAATGGCTCATTCTTAGTTTTTCCTATTTTGGTCATGTACCCCTAAATGTCCTTCTTTTACGTGTTTGTTTAAGTGCTGATGTTAAAGGGTTATTGATTTACTTGAACTAGGCAAGTAGACTAGAGTGAAGTAAAATAAGTTGATGGTAAATCAATAAAGTTAGCCTTCAGAAGCTATTCTATGACACTCCAAGTAACTGCTGTTTACAAAGCCTCACTTGAGAGTTCTCTTAGTTTCTGACTATCACCTCTGCCTAAATTCCCCCCAGATGTCTCTTAGAACAATAGCTCTGTCAGTCTTTTAAATATGGCCATTCAAACTCCATAGGCCTGACTGGAAATAGATACCAAACCACTGGCTTCATTCTAAACCCCTTCTCCTTTATATACTACACACACACACACACACACACATGCACAAGCATATCGATGATGCAAATAAATACTGGAAGGAAGCATTTTCTGCATTATTATTTTTGTAATTCAGCTCATTTATCCCAAAATATATTTTAGCTTAAAAGATGAGATAGTGAGAGACAAAGTAACCATCAAATAATGACAGCAAACACATACAGTGCTTTTATTGTGTGACAGGCATGACGTATTTTATCTGTATTAACTCATTTAATTCTCACAACTCCATGAGGTAGTGATTTTCATAATCCTCACTTAAGACATGGGCAAACTGAGGAACAGAAAAATAACTTGCCCAAGATTGCACATCTAGTTAAGTGACAGAAGAGAGATTTAGAGCCAGGCAGTCTGGCCCTAATGTCTGTGTTCTTAACCACAGTGCAATACTGAATCTCTAGCAGTCCCCAGTTATGAATGTCTGGCATATGGACAACTTGTACTTACCCTTTAATGTTACAGAAAATTTCCCTCACTTTGAAATGATTGTATTAAACCCCTATTCATAACAAATTCCTCATCACGATCACCTTCACTTGCTGCACGTGCATTGAAAAGGCTTCAAGCCTTTTCTTGCACTAAAGTAAGGCTAAATAATAATTGTAATCTCATGTTCCAACATACTTACAAATTTGACTTAAAGACACACTTAGGAATGGAACTCATTCTATATGCAGGGAAGTGCCTACACATACCACCACTTGCCTGTCAGTTTATATATATAAACTATATACATACGTGGGAGCTCTGGTAGCATAGTGGCTAAGACACTTGCCTGCTAACCAGATGGCTGGCGGTTCAAACCCACCAGCCACTCCTCGGAAGGAAGGTTGGGCAATCCTACTTCCGTAGTGATAACTGCCTCGGAAACCCAACGAGGGGTCGCTATGAGTCGGGGCCGACTCGACGGCACATAACAACAACAACAACAACATATACATACGTATACACAGGAACTCTGATGGTGCAGTTGTCAAGGCATTTGGCTGCTAACCAGATAAGCAGTTCAAACCCACCAGGCACTCTGTGGGAGAAAGATGGAGCAGTTTGCTTCCTTAAAGATTTATAGCCCTAGAAACCCGATAGGTCCACCCTGACCTATAAGGTTTACCATGAGTCAGAATCAATTCAAAGGCAGTGGGTTGGGCTTGTGTATAAAGTTCTTAAAAGTGAGAGACTATATTTGGTTTCTCTCCAGCAGTTCCTACCACAATGTTGTTATATCAGGAGTTTGCAAATTAAAGTTGCTAGTTGAGATCTACTCAAAGACTTGGATAATTTTTACAGCATCAAGCTACCCTGAAGATTTTCAAGGATTAGTGATGCAGTGTGATGTCATTGCCAAGGCCAAGGTTCTTGTTAGTTAGATGGTAATGCTGATTTCTACTCCAAGAAGAAAAAAAAAAACCTAATCTTAGGACCAACAGTTTTCAGTCGAGTTTCCAACTGTGGTAATCTAATTTGAACTGAAAAGCATAGGAGGTTGGGTTGAAAAATGCAGTTATGGCTTTGAGAGTTTAAAGAAATGATACTTTTTATGGATTTGTTCATTATTGGAATATGACATGAGAAAAGGTAAGGTGAATCTGAGATTACATGCTCAGAGGAGAAGGCATAGCATTTATGAATAAGAGTGACAGAAAATTAGGGAAGACAGAAACACTTGTAAACAATGCTACATGGAGACTGTCAACATAGACATGTTAACCTAGTAGTCCTGTGTTCTTCTAGTCAAGTATTTATCGAGGTTCAGTGGTAAACATTCTTCAAAGATAAACATGTTATAATCCTAGAGAAATAAGAGCCATGACATGAACAGATATATGCCCAACCACGTTCATTGTAGAACCATTCACAATAGCAAAAAGATGTAAACATCTAAATGCCATCAATAGAGGAATGGATCAAGAAACAATGGTACATACACGCAATGGAATACTATGCAACATTAAAGAACAATGATGAATCTGTGAAACATCTCATAGTTTAGATGAACTTAAGAGGCTATTAAGCTGAGTGAAATCAGTCAATCACTAAAAGAAAAATTTTGTATGAGATCACTATTATAAAAAGTCAAGAAAAACGTTTCAAAATTATATATATATATATATATATATACATACACATATACATACATATATACATATATATGTGTGCATATTTGATGATTACCAGGGGTGGGTGAGGAGGGGAGAGCGAATCACTAACTAGAGGTAGACACATATTAACTTGGGTAAAGGGAAAAGTTAAAATAAATAAATAAGCACAGCAAAATAAGCAAAACCACACACACATACTGGGGAAAAAGAAAAGGCAAACATGTTATATATATGCCATCACACATGTGGAAGGAATTTCCAGCCACTGCCAGCCTTGTTGGAATAAATATGAAATGTGGAGTAAATGTGTTCATTAACATCCAGAGAAATATCCAGATCCATAACTCCATTCATTTTAAACCCTTCAAAAGTGAGAAGATTCAATTAAAATAACCCTACATAAAGTATGTTTTCTAGTTTTGATAAATCAATAATGCCATGTTTTTTACAGACATCTGATTCTAGCCAGGATTTTAATGTAAGCTGTTTGAAGGAAATTGAGAACAATATTCTTTACTTTGTATGCTTGAGGATACACATTGATTTCCTACATATAAGCTCCCTACTTCATTTCATTATTTCTGGGTGATATGAAGCACCACGTTAAACTAAGTGTCTTTCTTTAATATGGCACTCTCCTTGAGATATATTTATTTAATATCCATTATTAAAGAAACAATCGACATGTGCTGCTGGGAAAGAGACGCAAGAGACACACATTGCTGAGTGAGACACCGAGGGACCAGCACTGCTGGGAAAGAGACTATGTCTACATAGGGAGTTCCGGCAAGATGGCGGACTAGGCACAAGGACTGCACAGACGCTCTTCAACAAAGAAAAGGGAAACCAATTAACACAGACACAG
>NW_006921716.1:8727250-8737049 GCF_000298275.1 Orycteropus afer afer | reverse complement strand
CTGTATATATACACACAATCACATACACATATACATACATACATACAGGGCAATCTACTTCCATAGAGATCCACCTCAGAAACCCAAGGTGTCGCTATGAGCGCTATGAGTTGAAATCAACTCAAGGGCAGAGTTTGGGGTTTTTTGTTTTGTTTCCTATATATATGTATATAAACACGTTATACACTAAGACACTGATTTTCAAACTGCTTTTTTTATACCCAGGATTCTGAGATATATCAGGAACCTCAGTGGGTGAACAGAGAAAGCCAAGAGAATGGGGCTCAAGGCCTGCCAGCCCCATTCTAATCAACTTTTTTAAACCTATAAATTAAAGTTTCATATACAATGTTATTAGGAAAAATTATTTTCTTGTATACACACACACACACACACACACACACACCACTAGTAAAGGAATAATGTTCTGCAAGACAAAAATATTGTAAGCCCATCACCTTTTAAAGAAGATTGTTGTGTTTAGTGATTTGAAAAATAATATGCTTCAACTATTCTCAGATAGTGCTTTATGTAATTTAATGTTATTAAGTAAAATCTCAAGTGTAATCAGGTATCACAAAATACTCAGCACAATTTAAGATAATACACTCTCAATCTGGAAAAAGCTAAATATTTAAACATATTTTTCTGAAAATGTATATTATCTTTCACAATAATTGTAAAAAGGAGATAGGGTTTTCTTTTTCTTCTTCTTTTTCCATGTCTATCAGTTATCTTTCTTTGTTATATGCACTTAAATTGACTATTTTCTCTCCAAAGTATTCTACTATCTCCACTAGTTTATTTTTCTATTCTTCCACATGAATAGAAATGATACATTTTCATCATACAACAAAATTAAATTATGTCATATGCTTGAAGTTCAAGGATAATTTAATTTATTCATTTCTGGTATTTCTCAATTTCTTTGAAGTGCTATGTTATTGCACAGAAAAATTTTTCTCACCTTTATAATGAATAATTTAAGCAAGTCTCCAAAATATATTTTAAATTATATAAATAAGAAATAGAGTTGCAATACAATTTCTTCATAAATGTGTAACCAAGTTGAAAACAGGTGTATGTGAGAATCATTTTGTGCAAAGTTCAATTATAAGTTGTTTAAAATTTTTCATCTTAAATTAACAGAAACTAAGATTCATGACACTGGATAAAAACTTTGAAATTATATTATCTAACACCTCTTTTTATTTTTTAATATGAGGAGCCTAAACGCAAAGAAGATAAATAACTTTTTAATTAATGGCAAAATTGTGACAAAAACAAGGTTTTTCTTATGTCTAAAGCCTTTTCACCTACATTATTTTGGAACAGAATGTTATAAGTAATAGCATATATAATATATATGATGACAGAATTTATAGCAGCATTTAAACACCTTTCACGAATTCCTACCCTATCCAAGATATTACAACAAAAGCTAACACACACACAAACACATTCTACTCAAATTTACTTACCACAAGATTATAGGGATAAAAGTTTATTAAAGTTTTAAATTTTAAATAACAAGTGTTATTTAAGTTAAATTTTTTTAATTTAAAATAATAATCATTAAGTCAGTAAATGACATGTAGAAACTGAGATTGCTTATCACATTTACAATTCCCCTTCTTTGGAAGGTTTATCAGCTCAGGCAAAATAACCAGAGAAGCAGATAACTCTTTGATATCCCTTCCCCACCAGGCCGGAAGAGCACTAGACATTCCCTGTGACACACTTGGCTCTCTCAACTTCCCCAGTTCCTCTGTTACAGGAATCCTTTCTAACTTTCAGAGAATTAAAGCTTTCTCATTTGAGTACTTAATTCCTTGCTACATCCTAAAACCATAATAATAAAGGAAAATTTGAGTAATTCCCTAAAACAGTTGTATATTTCTCAATCTAAATAATTTTTATGCTTCCACATCTTTCTCTGTTACCACAGATGGATAAATACTTTCAACAAATGAAATGGTATTACAAAGTTTAATTAATAATTGCCTTTAGAACTCTGAGCCACAATGTACTAAGCCAAGAACTCTGAGGCTTCTATGTTTTGAAAAAGCCAGTATACACATACAGGCCAGGTGTAGGTTACCCAATTGGCAGTGCCAAGTGAAGTTCCCACTATCAACCAACATCAACCACCTGACTTGTGTATGAAAACACCTCCAAATGATTCCAAACCCTAATCATCAAGTCACTCCCAGATAAGGTTTCAGACATCATATGAAGGGAAAAAAAAATCATTCTAACTGTGCTTTGTCTAAATTTCTGATTCATAAAATCTGTGAACATAATAAAACCCTAGTAAGTGTTTAGGTGTTTTATAATACAGCAATAGCAACTGGAATATTCCTTCTCTTCTGGCTCCTCCTCTACATAGTGTCTGGGTATACTAGCAGCTGATGGTATTATGACCAAGTGTGATTTTTGCATCTTCTTGATATCCTCTGGATCCCTAGTAGTTTCTGTTGCAATATGACTTGTCTGATAATGCCTAAACTGCTGTCAAATACTATGTGATGATTATATTGAAGCACATGATGACATCTACCACCAGGTTTTGTAGTCCTAGATCTTTGATTCTGGTTATGAGGTCCCTCATGTACAGACCTCTTTGCCTCAACTTCTTATCTGTCCATTGATGCTCTTAGTCCTTTCAAATCTCTTTCCCAAAGAACAAAGAGATTTCTTAATCTCTCATATGATATGTACACCTGTGGATCCAGCCAATTCCCTTCACTATTCTTCTGCTAGCACCCTTGTAATATTGGATATGGCTAAATATGAGATTCCTCCTGAGTTCTTCAGCCTCCTTGGATCTTGCTTCCAAAAGACCCTGTAATGTGGTCAAATTCTTTCACATGTCTGAACATTTATTTCTACATACTTTGTCTCCAACTCTGGGTTCTACCCTAAGAAAAAGAAAGTGAAGGTATGTAAATCTGACGTCTTTGCTGTTTCCCTTTCTCTCTTCTCCTTTCCCAATTCCACCAGGTCACAAGATGAGAGTATCCCACCATTGCTTCCTCTCTTTCAAAGACTTCCACATTATACCCTCCTTCTTCCCAGGGTACAGTTCATCCTTACTAACAGATGAGTTATCCTCTCTACACTAAAGAGTAAGAAGTATAATCTAATCTACAAGACATGGATTTTCATATGAAATTATGGGAGAAAAAAATCCATATTGGTTTAATGTCATAAAAATATTCCCATTATACTAACAAATATCACAACTTTCCATTCCTTAAATAAAAGAGTGAGCCAAAGATATCTGATTTACCATAAATTTCTTCACCTTGCAAAAATATAAAATGGATGCAATTCACTGAGATAACATTAAAAAGAGACCAAAGACAGATTTTCTGATTTTAAAGTCTGGTTCGTTAGATATGATTATTGTTGTTGTTATGTGCCATCAAGTCGGACCTGACTTGTAGTGACCCCTCCTTGGGTTTCTGAGGCACTATCACTATGGAAGTAGATTGCCCAACCTTCCTTCTGAGGAGTGGCTGGTGGGTTTGAACCACCAGCCTTCTGGTTAGCAGTCAAGTGCCTTAGGCACTATGCTACCAGAGTTCCTAGATATGATTAGGATCTGATAGTTAAAATATCTTTCAAATAAATAGTCAACTAAAAGTAAATATAATTTAGAATTTGGATTCAAAATCCAAATCTTCCTCTGAGTGTATACCACTAATACCAAAAACCTCCATGGGTAGCTTTACTAAGAGAGTAAATATCTTCTTATTCTTTTTATTCCCCACTCATCACCCAACATTTTTAAAGTAGGCTAGATAATTCTTATTTCTGAAAGAATTGCCCCCTGCACAATATTAAAAGCAATAAAAAAGATTAACTATTTCCAAGTTTCTAAGGCTGGGGCTTCTAAGGCAGGCGGGCATGGGTCTCTGGTTTCCTCACCTGGGAGTGGATCTATCTCAAGGCTAGGGCCTGAGGTAGGCAGGTGCAGAGAGGTTAGGAACAATTAAGGGAGATGAACTTGTCTGTCAGTTGATAGTACTATGGTGGCTTATGTGTTGCCATAAGGCTGGAGGCTATGCTACTGGTGTTGCAACATGGCAGCAGAGTTACCCATGGTGGACAGCTTTCAGTGGCGCTTCCGGGCTAAGACAGACTTGGAAGAAGGAAGAGGCCATCCACTTCTCAAACAACTGGCCAGTGAAAATCTTATGAATAGCAGTGAAACACTGTCTGATGTATTACTCAAAAACTTTATGAATAGCCCTGAAACATTGTCCAATATAGTGCCTGAAGATGAGCCCACCAGGTCAGAAGGCACTCAAAATTTCACTGGAGAAAAGCTGACTCCTCAGAGTAGAGATGACCTTAATGATATGGATAGAATAAAGCTTTCAGGCCCTCCATTGGTTGATGTGGCACAGCTCAAAATGAGCAGAAATAGATGCAAACATCCTTTAATAATTGGAATATGGAATGTACAAAGTAATAAATCTAGGAAAATTGGAAGCTTTCAAAAATGAAATGGAATACATAAAAATTGATGTCCTAGGCATTGTGAGCTGACATGAAATGGTTTTGGCCATTTTGAATCAGACAACCATATGATTTATTATTCCGGGAATGACAATCTGAAGAGGAATGCCATGACATTCATCGTCACAAAGACTGTTTCAAGATCTGTCCTGAAGTACAATGTTGTCAGTGATAGGATAATATCCTTATGCCTACAAGGAAGACCGGTTAGTATCACTATTATTCAAATCTATGCAGCAACCACCAAAACCAAAGATGAGGAAATTGAAGATTTCTACCAACTTCTGCAGTCTGAAATTGACTGAACATGCAATCAAGATGTGTTGATTATCACTGGTGACTGAAATGCAAAAGTTGGAAAAAAAAGAAGAGTAACCAGTAGTTGGAAAATATGGCCTTGGTGATAGAAATGACACTGGAGAAAGCAAGATAGAATTTTTCAAGACCAATGACTTATTCATTAGAAATGCCTTTTCTCAACAACATAAGCAATAGCTATACACATGGACTTCACCAGATGGAGTACACAGGAATCAGATTGACTATATCTGTGCCAAGAGGCAATGGAAAAGTTCAGCATCTTCAGCCAAAACAAGGCAAGGAGCACTGTGGGACAGACCATCAACTGCTCATATGCACATTCAAGTTGAAGTTGAAGACAATTAAAACAAGTCCACTAGAGCCAAAATATGATCTTGAATATATCCCACCTAAATTTAGAGACCATCTAAAGAATAGATTTGATGCATTGAATACCAATGACCAAAAACAAGAAGAGTATGGGATGACATGAAAACATCATCCATGAAGAAAGAAAGAGGTCATTAAAAAGATGAGAAAAGAAGAAAATACCAAAATGGATGTCAGAAGAGACTCTGAAACTTGCCCTTGAATGGAGAGTAGCTAAAGCAAATGGAAGAAATGACAAGATAAAAGAGCTGAACAGAAGATTTCAAAGAGCAGCTTGAGAAGACAAAGCCAATTACTCTAATGAAATGTGCAAAGACCTGGAGTTAGAAAACCAAAAGAACATGCTCAGCATTTCTCAAGATGTAAGAACTGAGGAAAAAATTTAAGCCTCAAGTTGCAATATTGAAAGATTCTATGGGCAAAATATTGAATGATGCAAGGAACATCAAAAGAAGATGGAAGGAATACAGTCACTGTAGCAAAAAGAATTGGTCAATGTTCATCTATTTCAGAAGGTGGCATATGACCAAGAACCAATGATAATGAAGGAAGAAGTCAAAGCTGCACTGAAGGAAGTGGCAAAGAACAAGGCTCCAGGAAATGAAGGAATACACGTTGAGATATTTCACCAAATGGATCCCCCACTGGAGGCACTCACTTGGCTATGCCAAGAGATTTGGAAGACAGCTACCTGGACAACTGACTGGAAGAGATCCATATTTGTACCCATTCCAAAGAAAGTTGACTCCACAAAATGTGGAAATTATCAAACAGTATCATTAATATTGCACGCAAGTAAAATCTTACTGAAGATAATTCAAAAACAGTTGCAGCAGTATATTGACAGAGAATTTCCAGGAATGCAAGTTGGACTCAGAAGAGGACATGAAATGAGATATATCATTGCTGATGTCAGATGGATCTTACCTGAAAGGAAAGAATACCAGAAAGATGTTTACTTCAGTTTTATTGACTATGCAAAAGCATTCAATTATGTGGGTCACAACACAAACACTGAGAAGAATGGGAATTCCAGAACACTAAATTATACTCATGAGGAACCTGTACATATATTCAGGAAGCTGTCATTTAAACAGAACAAGGGGATACTGCATGGTTCAAAATCAAGAAGGGAGTGTATCAGGGCTGTATCCTTTCACCATATTCAATTGTATACTGAGCAAATAATCTGAGAAGCTGGATTATATGAAGAAGAATGCAGCATCAGGATTGGAGGAAGACTCATTAACAACCTGCAATATGCAGATCACACACTGTGCTTGCTGAAAGTGAGGATGACTTGAAGCACTTACTGATGAAGATTAAAGATTATAGTCTGCAGTATGGATTACATCTCAACATAAAGAAAACAAAAATCCTCACAACTGGTCCAATAAACAGCTTCATGATGGATGGAGAAAAATTTGAAGTTGTCAAGGACCTCATATTACTTGGTTCTATAACCAACTCTAATGGAAGCACACCAGTCAAGACATCAGACAAAGTACTGCATTGGGCAAATCTGTTGCAAAAGACCTCTTTCAAGTGATGAAGAGCAAGGATGTCTCCTTGAAGACTAACGTGTGCCTAACCCAAGCCATGGTATTTTCAATTGCCCCTTATGCACTTTAGAGCTGGACAATGAATAAAGAAGACCAAAGAAGAGTTGATGCTTTTGAGTTATGGTGTTGTGTACCATGGACATGCTAAAAGGACTAACAATCTGTCCAGGAAGAAATGCAGCCAAAATGCTCCTTGGAAGCGAGAATGGCCAGACTTCATCTCACCTACTTTGGTCATGTTGTAAGAAAAAAACATTCCCTGGAGAAGGATATCATATTTGGTAAAGTGGAAGGTCAACAAAAAAGGAGAAGGCCATCAATGAGATGCATTGACACAGTGGCTGCAATGATGGGCTCAGGTATAGCAAGGATTGTGAGGCTGGCACAGGACTGAGCAGTGTTTCCTTCTGCTGTGCATACGGTCACTATGAGTCAGAGATGACTTAACAGCACCTAACAATAACAAACAATATTACTAAGTCATATGCAAGACCATAGACAAAAATGCCAATCTTGGAATTAGGAAGGATTGGTATACAAAGTAAAAGTTCTATCATGGATTCTATCTGGAAATTTAAGTGCATATGTCTGACTGTCCCCTAGTCTATATGTGGTCAGTACATTGACTGATTTTATGTTGCTTAAATTTAACAGGCAATTACTACACAAATTATTGACAATATGTTTATCTCAATTCAGTCATTAATTTTGTCTTCTAATGAGCATTTTTAATCATATAAACATTAGTAAAATGTGCTTCTGAACAAACTCAGAAACAAATATAGCTGTTCATATATATATATATATATATATATACATACATACATATATACACACACATATATATAGGTATACATGTGCATCTTAATGCCATATGTGTGTGGATATATAGATTACATATATAAATATATATATATATATAATTTATCAATTACATACACATTTTGAGTATTCTAGACATTTAGTTCAAAACTAACAAGGACACTCAATTACATTTAGATTATTTTTGCTTATATCAATTATTTTTATTTCTGTGTAAGAGAGTTGGCAATAAAAACAAAAATGGAAGAAACATCAAGAAATTATCAATATTATTGGATCTTTTGCAAGCTAAAACTTGTCTTTGGGGCTAATTATAAGACTCTTGGACATAATAACAATAATTTAATAATTCTACATATTACAGCACTTTGGATGAAAGCCAAAATCTAACAAATTTCATGATATAGTAAATTATGTTGTAGCAAGGCTCTGTTATTTTTATTTATATTATTTATACCTATATAAATATATAAATTATATTATAAATATAATATTTGTTTACTATTTTTAAACAGATATATATTTTGAAATATATTTTAATGTCAATTTCTAGAATCCTTTTCTATAAAATCTTAACATTTTTACTTAAGTTCAACAAATATTTATTATGTTATTGTTGTTGCTGGGTGCCAATAAGTCATTATAGCGACCTCATGTATAAAAGAACAAAACACTGCCCAGTCCTAGGCCATCCCCGCTATCTTTGCCATAATTGAGTCAATTGTTGAAGCCATTGTGTCAATCCACCTCACTGAGGGTCCTTCCTCTTTTTTGCTGACCAACTGCTTTGCCAAGCATGATATCTTTCTCCAGAAAATGGTCACTTCTGACAACATGACCAAAGTACAAAAGATGAAGTGTGGCCATTCTTGCTTCTAAGGAATATTCTGGCTGTACTTCTTTCAAGGCAGATTTATTCATTCTTCTGGTAGTCACTGTATACTGTATATTTTTTGCCAACACCATAATTCAAATAGATCAATCCTTCTGCAATCTTCCTCATTCATTGTCCAGCTTTCACCTTCATATGTGGCTATAGAAAAGACAATAGCTTGGGTTAGGTACACTTAAGTCTTCAAATAACATCTTTGCTCTTAAATACTTTAATCATGTACAAAACATACATCCTTATCTTCACTGAGGCCACAATAAAAAAGGATTAAGGCACACGAAAAATAATGATTAAAATATAATTGATGAGGAGTTCTCGTAAGATAGCGGAATAGGCAGAAAGACTGTACAGATCCTCTTCAACAAAGAAAAGGGGAACCAATTGACACAAATACAGAAGATAATCCTGCACTCCTGAGTTTTGAAGGGAAGGATACAGAAGTGGACAAAATTCCAACTAGTAGAAGATTTTGCGTGAAAACACCAAAAAAGGAGACATACGGAGTTGTGGTCTGGCAGTGATCCTAATGGCACAGACAGCTTGGATATTGCTGAGTGGTATTACGACCTAAGAATTAACCTAGAAATCAGCCTTGCCAGCCAGGGACTGCACAGAGGACTGCACTGGTGGGTGGTGAATAAAAGGGGAAGCACTAAAGAGGAAGGTGAGCTGAGCTGTGAACTTTTGCCTGTCTGGAGGGCACAGTCCTTTTGAAAGTTTACAAGCAGTTTGGCGATTTTGGATAGTTAAAGGAACACCATTCTCCCAGATTCCAGGGACTAAGAATAGGCTCCACTTGCCAGGAACCGCAAGGACATTCTGAACGCCAACAACTGGAAAGCTTCACTTACTGAGTGAGAGCCACCACTTTCATCTCCACCAACCGGCCAACAATAAACGACCACCAAGAAGAGCCTGACTCACCCTTAGCTGCTCTTCACAGTTAACAGAGATCCAAATACAACTTCACAATGTCTCAGAGACAACAGACCATCACAGTCCACACAAAGAAGCAAGATAAAGTGGTAGAAACCAGGGAACAGGGTACAGATCTAGAACACACCCCTGAGGAAGAAGCAGCATTGGAACTTCCTGATAAGGAATTCAAGAGAATTATATTTAGGTATCTTCAAAGGATTGAGAGACAGATCAAGGACAACACTGACAAAATTAAGGAAAACACAGACAAAACCCTAGAACAATTTCAGAAGAAAATACAAGAACAAAATGAACAAATAAATGAAAAATTAGAAATGATTGTAAATCTACAGAGAGAAATCCAGAAGATTAATACTAAATTGTCAGA
>NW_006921716.1:8726457-8727087 GCF_000298275.1 Orycteropus afer afer | reverse complement strand
CAAAACCAAAGACAAAGAAAGAATTCTGAAAGCAGCACGGGAAAAACAAAAAAAGTTACTTACAAAGGACAACCAATAATAATAAGCTCTGATTTCTCAGCAGAAACCATGCAAGTGAGAAGGCTGAAAGAGAATAATTTTCAACCAAGAATTATATACCTGGCAAAACTGTCCCTCAAATATGATGGTGAAATTAGAAGATTTCCAGATTAGAAGAAATTAATGGAATTTGTTAAAAACCAGACCAACCTTACAAAAGATACTAAAGGAAGTCCTTTAACAGAAAACCAATAATAGCAAACAACAACTGACCATTAATACACAAGATGACGTAACCCAGAAACCACAACTATGGACATATCCAAAGTAAAATAAGCTTATAAGATTGTAAACAGGGAACTAGAGACATCAATTGGCAAGTGAGGACAACTACAAACCAAAAAGAGGGAAAATACTATGTAGTTATAGAACTTCTAAATAGTAAGGAAGTCAAGAGAGTTGTAAGATAGAATGGATGGTTCTAAACTCAGGGAGAACATTATAAATCACAGGGTAACCTCAAAGAAAAATGATAAACCTTCACACTACAATAAACAAAAAAAGAGGACAAGCACAAATACTTAGCAAATA
>NW_006921716.1:8720137-8725482 GCF_000298275.1 Orycteropus afer afer | reverse complement strand
GTGGGAGACTTTGATACACCACTTTCAATGAAAGATAGAACAACTGGAAAGAAACTCAACAAAGATGCAGAAGAGCTAAACAATACAATCCACCAACTTGAACTTACAGACATCTACAGAGCACTTCACCCAACAACAGCACAATATAATTTTTTTCCAGTGCACATGGAATACTTTCCATGATAGATCATATGTTAGGCCATAAAGGAAACCTTAATAAATTTAAAAACATTGAAATACTGCAAAGCATCTTCTCAGATCACAATGCTACCAAGTTAGAAAGCAACAATAGCAAGATTAACAGAAAAAGAGCAAATATATGGATAGTGAACAACAACCTCCTTAAGAAAGACTGAGTAAGAGAAGAAATAAAAAAAGAAATTCAAAAATTCCTTGAATGAAAACACAACATACCAAAATCTTTAGGACACAGCAAAAGCAGTGACCAGAAGCCAATTTACAGCAATCAATGCACACATCCAAAAAGAAGAAAGAGCCAAAATCAACACTTTAAACCAACATCTCCAACAATTAGAAAAAGAACAGCAACAAATACCTACAGTCACCAGAAGAAAGGAGATAATAAAGATTTGAGTAGAAATCAATGAAACAAAAAATAGAAAGACAACAGAAAAAAATAAACAAGACTAGAAGTTGGTTTTCTGACATGAATAGACACTTCACCAAAGAGGATATTCAGGCAACCAACAAACATATGAAGAAATGCTCATGATCATTAGCCATTAGAGAGATTCAAATCAAAACAACAATGAGATACCATCTTGTTCCAGCACTAGTAGCAAAGTTCAACAAGACAAGAAATAACAAATGCTGGCAAGGATGCAGAGACTGGGACCCTCATACACTGCTGGTAGGGCTGTAAAATGGTACAACCACTGTGGAAAGCAGTATGGTGATTCCTTAAAAAGTTGGAATTAGAAATACTATTTGGCCCAGCCATTCCATTACTAGGTATATATCCTAAAGAAGTGAGAACCAGGACAAGAATAGACATATGCACCCCCATGTTCATCACAGCACTATTTACAATAGCAAAAAGATGGAAACAACCTAGGTGACCATCAACTGAAGAATGGATAACCAAACTATGCTCCATAAACACAATGGAATACTATGTAACCCTAAAGAATAACGTAGAATCTGCAAAACACTGCATAATGTGGATGAACTTGGAGGACATAATGCTAAGTGAAATAAGTCAATCACAGAAGAACAAATATTGTATTAGTTCGTTACTGTAAAAAACATCAAGAAAAAGTTTATATATGGAAGGAAATTTTCTTTCTTGGTTACCAGGGGTGGGAGGAAAGAGGAGGGAACACTGTTATATATGTAGAGATAAGTATTGATTTGGGTGAAGAGAATGGCAATGTACCAAATGTGAGTGATCAACATGGTGGCATTGAAGAGGAGGAAGACATAGAGAGGTACATGGGAGGTACAGACAACAAAGATGAACCCATTTGCACATACAGTACTGCATTGTCAGTGAAGGCAAACATGGCTATACAGGTGGATAGATGGGTGGACAGGCTGAACTCTTAGGTATATCTATGCAGGGGGGAGTATGTCCAAGAACACGTATTGGTTTGGCAGACAATGTTTCTACAAGTGGATTTGTATGTTTGGTAAGAAATTCCAGGTGTATAGTAGAGCTGAGAAGGGACAAGGTTGTAGTCACTTCTTTCTTGGCCACAGCCGGCTACTTAGAGCGAGTAAGTAGTTGAACCTGTGGGTTCAGAACCATAGTCACAGGGGACATCAAGCTCAACTGGCATAACACACTACACAAAACATTGTTCCACCTCCTACTTTGGCAAGTAGTGACTGGGATTTTAAAAGCTTGCAAGCAAGCAGTCATCAAGATGCAACGAGGGGTCTTTCCTCATCCAGAGCAAAGAAGAATGAGGAAAACCAAAGATTCATTGAAACAATTAGTTCTAGCGACTGGTACACCATGCGATCCTCAGCCTATATGGCTATGAGACCAGAAGAACTAGATGGTGCCTAGCTACCACTGTCAACCACTCAGAGGGGAATCTATGTAGGAGACCCTGGATAGAGAGGGAGAACAATGTGGAAATAAACTCAAAATCATCAGAAAGAAAAAAAAGGGGGGGGACCAGGTTTGCTGGTCTGATATAGCCTTGTGGAATCACCAAGACTATGGGCCCTAGCTGCCCTACCGGTCTGGAATTGAACCCACACCTGTGGCTTCCAGCCAAACAAAAGACTGGCATATGAGTTAAACATTTACCTGAGGTAGATACACTCCTTGGAGAGAACAATCATGGAAGAAAGAAGACCTGTTTATGCACAGGGAGACAGCTCAGGGGCAGGACTATATGGAGGGATGGACACAGGGAAGAGGTAACTATGGGGAGGAAGTGAGAGGGGAGCTGTTGCATTGGGGTAAATTGTAGTCAATGTCATGAGACAAAGTGTATGTGAACTGCTATATGGAAAGTGAATTTGCTCTGTAAATTTTCACCCAAATCACAATTTAGAAAAAAAAAAAAAAAGAAATACAGAACAAAGCTTACCTATGTAACTCAAAAAACTGGAAGAAAAAAAAGAAAAAGCTTGCAAGCAGCCATCTAGATGCAACAATGTGTCTCTCCTCATCCAGAGCAAAGAAGAATGAAGAAAACCAAAGATTCATGGAAACAATTAGTCCAAGCAACTAGTACACCTTGGGATCCTCAGACTATACGACTATGAGACCAGAAGAAAAAGATAGTGTCCAGCTATTATCGTCACCTGCTTGGACGGGGATCTATGTAGAAGATCCTGGATAGAGTGGGAGAACAATGTGGAACAAAACTCAAAATCATTTGGGGGAAAAAAATAAAGGGACCAGGTGTGCTGGTCTGATAGATCTTAGTGGAACCACTGAGACTATGGCCTCTAGCTGCCCTTCGGGTCTGAATTACACCTGTGGCTTCCAGCAAAACAAAAGACAGGCATGTGAGATGAACATTTACACTAGGTAGATACACTCCTTGGAGAGAACAATCATGGGAGAAGAGAAGGGCTATGTATGCACAGTGACATAGCTAAGGGGGCAGGAGTGCATTGAGGGATGAACACAGGGAAGAGGTAACTACGGGGAGGAAATGGGAGGGGAGCTGTTGCATTGTGATAAATTTTAGCCAATGTCATGAGACAAAGTGTATGTGAACCGCTGTATGGAAAATGAATTTGCTCTATAAACTTTCACCCAAATCTCTCTCTCTCTCTCTCTCACTCTCTCTCTCTCTATATATACATATATATACACACACACACATACATATATATATAGACATATATATATAAATATAAATATAATTTATAAATGCTACGGTAGAGCTATACATGAAATGTTTTAAGATATTGACATTCTAATAAATATTAGAAATGATTGATCTAGGAAGTCCTTCAGAGATGATTTTGAGTCAGGCTTTAAAGAATACAGAGGAAATCACCAGAAGAAGTAATATGGTAAGATGAAAGAAAAGTCACAGATTTAAAAAAAAAAAAATTGCAACACTCCAGGGAAGTGCAACAACTAGCAAGTATAAAGAATGATTCTGTGTGACTAGAAAAGTGGATATAAAGAAGAAAAGTGTCTCATTATATGCAATACAGCGGTGGAGGTCAGATGATGAAGGATTTTTTGCATCATGATAAAGAGTTTTAACTTTATCTTCTAGCAATGGGAAGTAATAACATTAGAAAAATGATGAACCAAAATAATGAAAAGACTGATGTCAGAAACACTATAACAAGACTACTAACCTGGCCAAATGAGATGACAAGAACAGTGTCAATGAGAATGGAAAGGAGAAAATTAAACCTAGATATCTTCAATAGTACATTCTAAAGGACTTGAGGACTGATTAACTATAGACTGGAAAAGTGATGAATCAAAGTCTCTAGGATAAGTGATTGAATGGATATTGATTATTTTAACCTAATATGTGGAAATAATCAGCAAGACATAGCATTTCAAATAAGGCACAGCAATTATTTGAAATTTGAAATTAAAAAAAAAAAAACACCTCAATAATGGACTTAATTTTTGGAAACATCATTAAGATATATTTTAAGATGGACACAGTTGAAATAGACAAGACATTGGAAATATAAAGTACCCTCCTAACTTCCCCTAATGAAATCATAGGGAGGACATATCATTTCCAAATCCTAATATCTTCCTTCCATCTAGAGGGACATTTATTAGCACCACACTCTTGTTCCTCTGCATCCCTTCACTCACTATTAGGGGATATGGGCAGAACTGCCAAACAATTTGATGCATTTTGAAGGTGTGTTAGCTCAGGTCTTCGGAGAAGCAGATCAAAGTTAGGATTAGACATGCAAGAGGTTCCTTAGGAAAAATACTTATAAAGGATATGGGGAAGGGAGCCAGAGAAAGGAGGAGAAAGCCTTCATAATATTATGCATGTCTGATACTTGTTAAGGAAAATTAGGTAAGAAGAGTCTCAGGCTGCAGCACCATTCCAACAAATGTTTGGCAAGGCCAAAGGGAACCCTGAATCTAAGGTTTCCGGTAAGAGTAATCTGCAGAAATGGGCCAGCACCAATACCCAAGCAGTGCTCAGTCACTGGCTGGGAGGAACCTACATGTACCATGACTTCAGAGCAGTTGCAGAGTTAGAGCCAGCAGAGAAGAAACTACGGCACTCAATTTTGCACCCTGCTCCAAAAGATCTAAGTTCATTTTCATGACTACTACAGAAGAGAAATGAAAGGAATACACAAAGTCATTGTACCAAAAAGAATTGCTCAATGTGCAGCCATTTCAGAAGATGGCATATGATCAATAACCAATGGTACTGAAGGAAGGACAAACATTTCTTTGTCCTACTGAGGTGACGTGTTGATGTGAGTTTTGAGGCTGAGCCACTGGTGTTTCAAACCCAGCGGGATACACATGGTGCACAGGTATCAGCCCAGCTTACAGAATGAGACAGACTAGGAAGAAGGAAGAGGCTGTCCACTTCTCAAAGAATTGGACAGGGAAAACCTTATGAATAGCAAAGAAACACTGTTTCATACATTACCACGCAACTTTATGAATAGTCTGGTTAGTTAGAAGTCTCCCAAAATAGGACTGGGAAAGAGCTGCATCACCTGAGTAAACTCAGCCTTACTCCTATGGATAAGGTAAAGCTTCAAGAGTTCCATTTGCTGATGTGGCACGTCAAAGAGAAACAGCTGCAGACATCCATTCATCATCAGAACATGGAATGTACGAAGTATGAATCTAAGAAAATTGGAAGTTGTCAAAAATGAAATGGAACGCATAAAGATTGATA
>NW_006921716.1:8708769-8717652 GCF_000298275.1 Orycteropus afer afer | reverse complement strand
ATGGGCTCAAGTATAGCAGGGATCGTGGAGCTGGCGCAGGATCGGGCAGTGTTTTGTTCTGCTGTGCATGGGGTCACTATGAGTTGGAAATGACTCAACGGCAACTAACAACAACAACAACTGAAGGAAGAAGTCAAAGCTGCACTGAAGGAATTGACAAAGGACAAGGCTCTAAGAATTGACGAAATACCCACTGAGATGTTTCAATAAACAGATGCTATGCTGGAAGCATTCATTACTCTATGCCAAGAAATTTGGAAGACAGTTACCTGGACAACTGGCTGGAAGAGATCCATATTTGTTCCCATACCAAAGAAAGGTGACCCCGCAGAATGTGGAAATTATCAAAAAATATCATTAATATCACATGCAAACAAAATCTTTCTGAAGATAATTCAAAAACGGTTGCAGCAGTATATTGACAGAGAATTTCCAGAACTGGAATAAGGGATATCATTGCTGATGTCACATGGATCTTGGCTGAAAGCAAATACCAGAAAGATGTTTACTTGTGTTTCATTGACTATGCAAAATCTTTTCATTGTGTGGATCATAACAAATTATGGATAAATTGAGAAGAACAGTAATTCCAGAACACTTGATTGTGCTCATCAGGAAGGTGTGTTAGCGCAGGTCTTCAATCGCCTCATATGCATGTGAAAGCTGCACAATGAATAAGGAAGACCAAAGAAGAGTTGATGTTTTTGAGTTGTGGTGTTGGTGTACATAGACCAGGAGGCTGTCATTTGAACAGAACCATGGGATACTGCATGGTTTAAAGTCAGGAATAGAGTGTGTCAGGGTTGTATCCTTTCACCATATTTATTCAAACTGTATGTTGAGCAAATAATCTGAGAAGCTGGATTATACAAAGAAGAACGAACGTGGCATCAGGATTGAAGGAAGACTCATTAACAACCTGCGATACACAGTTGACATAACTTTGCTTGCTGAAAGTGAGGATGACTTGAAGCACTTACTGATAAAGATTAAAGACTTCAGTCTGCAATATGGATTACATCTCAGCATAAAGAAAATAAAAATCCTCACAACTGGGCCAATAGGCAACATCATAAAAAATGAAGAAAAGATGCAAGTTGTTCAAGATTTCATATTACTTGTTCCACAATCAACACCAATGGAAGCAGCAGTCAAGACATCAGATGACGTATTGCACTGGGCAAATCTGCTGCAAAAGACCTCTTTCAAGTGCTAAAGAGCAAAGATATCTACTTGAAAGCTAAGGTGCACCTAACCCAAGCCATGGTATTTTCAATCACCTCATATGCATGTGAGAGGTGGACAATGGATAAGGAAGACCAAAGAAGAGTTGATGCTTTTGAGTTGTGGTGTTGGGGAAGAATACTGAAAGTACCATGGACTGCCAAAAGAACGAACAAATCTGTCCTGGAAGAAGTGCTGCTGGAATGCTCCTTGGAAACAAGAATTCACAAACTTCGTCTCACCTAGTGTGGTCATGTTGTCAGAAGGGACCATTCCCTGGAGAAGGATATCATGCTTGGTAAAGTGGAGGGTCAGTGAAGAAGGGGAAGGTTCTCAACAAGATGGACTGACAGAGCGGCTGCAACAATGGGCTCAGGTATAGCAAGCATTGTGAGGCTGGTGGTGCAGGACCGGGCAGTGTTTCGTTGTTGTACAAAAGGTTACTATGAGTCAGAGCTGACTTAACAGCACCTAAAGTTGGGCAATCTACTTCCGTAGTGATACTGCCTTGGAAACCCAAGGAGGGGTCGCTATCAGTTGAGTCCCACTCGATGGCATATAACAACAATAACAACACAAGAGAAATTAGGTGTGTTACCCAACTCCTTCCTCTCTATTTCTCCTAGGAGCCAATTTCCCACAAGAGTATTCCCTTAACTGCTCCAGGTCAGGATATAAGGTGTTGTGGGTTGAATTTGCTCACTCCCCCGCCACACCCCAAAATATCTTGAAATCTTAAACCCCAGTACCTGTAAAGCTGACAAGGTAATTAAGATGGATCATACTAGATTAGCGTGGGCCCTACTTCAGTGACACACAAACAGAGAGGAGAATGTTATGTGAACACAGAGGCAGAGACTGGAGTGATGCATCTACAAGCCAAGGAGAAGCTAGGAGAAAGACATGGAACAATTCTCCTGAGGACATGGAAAGAACCAGAAGGAACCAACCCTGATGACACTTGACTTAGGACTTCTTGCCTCCAAACTGTGACAGAATAAATTTCTGTTGTATTATGCCAACCTGTGTTATTTAATTATGGTACCTTAAGAGATTCATATAGAGGTTAAAGAGATCTGCATTTACTTTTTAAGGAGGAAATATCTGATTTATGAGGCCAGGAATCTTGTAACAGAAATGAGAATTAAAATTTAGGGATTGATATCTACTTCTGCACTATGACTTCAGTTTTGACCTAGACCATGTATAGAAATATCAAGTACAGAAACTTATATCAGGCTATCTAAAAGTTTAAAATTATATGATTGTTTCTTTCTGTTCTGACTTAAAAAAACTTTAAGTTTTTTAACTTGGTAGTGACCACAGCTTATGGAGGCTTTGTAAGCAGCTCTTTCTTTAGAGGCAATGCTGCATACACCAGGACTAAACCATGGTAGCCATAAGGATTATGGAGTTGTGAGCTTTATCACCTATAGAAGACCTGGACAGGCTCAGGATTCAGGATACTGATGATTGATTTTAGACCACACAGGTCAGCTTCTTAAGCCAATGTGGCTGAGGCAAAGATTCAACTGTAGGAAACATTTTTCATATATAAAGCCACTTGACTGCTAACCAGAAGGCTGGCGGTTCAAACTCACCAGCCACTCCTCGGAAGGAAGATGGGGCAATCCACTTCTGTAGTGATACTGCCTCGGAAACCCAAGGAGGGGTCGCTATGAGTTGGGTCTGACTCCACGGCACATAACAACAACAAATATATTAAATATTAGGAGACAGAACAATAATTGCTGCTAATATACTGAAAGAATTTGGCACATGCCACACCTGTGTTTTGTACATGCTACCCTGCACTAGTAAGGTTCTAGGCCTTAGATCATTCTTGGCAGGCATAGTTCAACAATACAAGGAGAAATGAAAAAATAAGAGCTTTTAAATAAACTTGTGGGAAAGCATCCTTGGAATTGGGAGAGCGGGGACTGCCTTGCTCCAAACATTTATGACTTGGTGAGAAAATATGCCTAAATCCAGAATTCAGCACTAAGAAACACATTTGCCTGCCAACCTAGGCCACATTCTGAAATAATAGTTTTAACATTTAGTATCTGTGCCTTGTTCCTTGAGTAAGAGAAGTAGTATTTATTTGGCCCACTGAACTACCAAAAAAATTAATAATTCAAAAGTTTCTCAAATCAAATTCTATACTATTCCAATTTAATATCCTTGAGTTTATTGTGTACTACAGAAAATATGAGAAAAACAGTATCATTGACTTACTACCGAAGATTAAGTTGTAATTTAATTACCTATTTTCAAACCAGGAAGAAACTATAATACAGAGCAAAAACGCAAAACTTTATAAGTATATAGCAGTAAATGGAAAAATAAAAATAATAGATCTGCAATTGTTTGGGATATTTCAATATATTTAATTAAAATGAACATGTACTTTCAAAAATCACCTTGAAGCTACTAAATTATAGTAAGTGATAGAATTTTGCATTTAGTGGCACCTTTCCTGACTGTTCCATCATTTCCTGTAAGGATAAATCATCTTTCTTTTCTCTGTGACTTTGTCTTCAGTGTATAGAAGAAAGGTCAAAACCTGAGAATGCATCTCTGTGGTTAACTGTAAGTGCTGATGATGGTATCTGGTGAAATAGCTGCTGACACCAGGTCAGCATGAATGATAGAAACATTGCACTGATAAAAGAGTAAGACCTTCCTTGTTTTGTGTCATGTCTGATATCCAGTGGAGCACATGCCAAAAATGTTGGTTGACAAAGATATATTATTATATGAAAACTATTAGACTTGAAAAGAGGAAATTTTATACTTGAAAGAAATATTTCTGTATTAAACAATTGAAGAGCTGCCAGAGCAGGTCACTGAAGTCCTATTGACAGATATGCTCAGAAAAAGACAATGTAGTTAGGGAAATTCTTAAGGAAAATCACTATGGTGAGCCCAGTGCTAGTCTGCTAATTGTGGCATGTGACTCATGGATTTCACTTCCCAAACAAACCTTCATTTCACCAAGGTATGACCTGACTTACATGTGATGCCAAGAAAAAAGATCCACTTGTTGCGGGAAGGCTATAATATGATGTAAGCAGAATGTGCAGATGGGGCATACATTGATTAGACCAGCAGGGAACACAGCTCTGCCAAGAAGCCCAGGGATTCATGGACAGTTGTTCCACAGGTGAACTACTATCCAAAGAGTAAGAAAGAGTAGTTGGAAAGAGGAATAGATACTTCATCACCTAGGGGTGTTTTGAACATTATGTTACTACTTCACACTCATCAACCACAAGCTTTCACTGAACACCATCTCTGTGTCAGGAATTTTGCCAGGCAAAGGAAATACCTGCTTCCAGGGAACACACAATCTAGTTGAAGAAACCAATATATTTGGGAAAAGACAAATAATAAATTAGCAGATATTGGTATAAAATAAATAAGAAATTTGATATTATTTATCTTATACCTGTATATTCATGAAGTAACAAAGTAGCATGACATAGTGGTCATGACTAAAGCTAAATATCCCAGGTTTACAAAAATATACTAATGTCAGACTGTTTATTTTGACTTTTATTATTTATCATTTATTATTTGTTTACTTATGATGACCTTTTCAAAGGCATAGAACCAGAACACATCCTTGAGAATATGGGTGGAGTTTCCACTGGGAGCAGGGGGCAGAAATGTCCCACTGCCAATCAACCTAAAACTGGGTAAAACAGACAGGAGAGTGGAAAACTTGGGTATAAAGAAAATGTTGTGTCCTTCTGGGTTGGGGTTTTAATGCATTAAAAGATCTGAAATGTGTGGAATGCTTCAAATGGTAGATTTTGAGCTATCTATATTCAGAGGAAACAGGCTAAAGCCAGCTCAAGAAATAAGACTGTAGGTGACCATCGAGTGGGCATGGGCTTGGGCAGTAATTGTTAGGAATTTCCTGACTTAATCCCTCTCCTTTTATCCACGAAGGTTCAACCCTAAGTAAGAATTATTATGGTCTTAGTTGTGTTATGGATAATCAGAAAAGCCCAGTGAATGTGAAAATAAATAAAACACATCTCGTTTTTCGGTTGTTTTTGTTTTTGTTTTTGTTTTTGCTGCTACATATTAATGGCTGGTGGCTCCAGTAGCATAGTGCCTAAGGCACTTCACTGCTAACCAGAAGGCTGGAGGTTCAAACCCACCAGCCACTCCTCAGAAGGAAGATGGATCAATCTACTTCTGTAGTGATACTGCCTCAGAAACCTAAGGAGGGGTCGCTATGAGTTGGGTCCGACTCCATGGCATATAACAACAACATACATTAATACTTACCATACTTACCATGTGTCATGAACAGTTCTCTGATTTTTTACATGTACTAACATTTTTCCTCCTCATAACAAACATATGAGATAGATACTATTATTAGTCCTTCTATAATGAGGCACAGAGGGTTTAACTAATTTACTCAAGCTGTATAGTTAGTAAATGCTGTAAAGAGCGAGCATTGAACATTGGCAGCCTAGTCCAACTACAATACACTCTGTATCAAGAAATAATGAGCAGATTTATCTTGCTATTTTTTTTTTTTTTATAGAAGAATAGTGGTAGATAAAGTTGACAAAATGGATTGAAAGGTACACAGGGGCTGGATACAGCTTTTGTACTTAGTTCTTTAATAAACAGTGTGGGAAATTGATTTGAGAAAAGCTTATTTTAGGAAGATTTATCCTTGACAATTAGCATACAGAAGGAATCAGAATTAAACCTATGAAGGTACTTTAATCACCCTGGTTTACAATCTCAAACTCATTTTATTTGCTACCCCAACTTTGCTAATTGGTATGAACATATGTGATGGGTTTAGGAATCGTTTGCAACCAAGATTTGTTGGGAATAAGATTAACAACCAGAATACAAAAAAAGAAAGTTACGTGGGGAAGTGCCCATACAAACACTTCATGCTTAGATTACGAACTTAACAGCCAAAAACATGAATATGAAAGCCTGAAATAGAGGATTTAGTTGAAGATGACAGGAAAATGGAACAATAGCGCTATCAAACAAGATCAGGGTTTCAAAAAAGATTAAGTCTGCTGTTTATTAGTAGAATTAGACCCAACAGGTAGAAGTCAGGTTAAACACAAGAACGAAATGTTCAAACAACTGCAATTATCCTAAGGTGAACTAACTTGGAGACAGAGTTTTATCAGTAGAGATTTAGGCAAACTGATGAAAGCTGTCAAGGATGTAAAGGATATATAGCTATCAGATAGTACTGGGCTAGATCTCCTCTAATCCTAGGATTCATGAGCATTTGCTTCTAAATGCCTCTATTCTAAACATTTTAGCTACTGAATGTTTTACAAAAGTGGGAAAGAAAAATAACTGACACAGTATATACACAGAAATAAATAGTACACATTCAGTAGAAGGAAAATCAGAACACATAGTCTAGATACTGTAGCTAGATTGGTAAGAGATGGAGGGTAGATTGGTAGATGTAATAGATAATTTTAATTAGACAGATGGACAGATGGATAGCCAGACAGATAAGTAGTAGTATATTGTTTTAATACATTTTCCAGTTTCCAAAATGTAGTAATCACAATCAAGATACTACTCCAAGAGTTTAAAAGCTGTATCTGAATAATGATTTGCATGGTCCATGTACTAGTAAATGAGAAAGAGAAAATGATTGAAAGCTTTGGTAATCATTTCTAACATCTGGATTTGGACAATTAGTGTTTGTTCTTGAGCTTAAAATTGGGTACTATTTCACATTATCAAAAAGTCAGTGAATATTGGAGTTTGGGGAGTTAATTTTCCTTTTAGATAAAAAATAAACACTTGAAGGATTCCTTCTCCCAGATGGCAAGTGAGGAAAGTGAATCCATCATGTTTCTTTCATAAGCATAAATATTTGGAATGTCCAAAGTCCAATACAGTGCTATTTTTATATTATGAGTTTGTCTGTGTGTTTGTGTGCAGAATACAAATATACAGATTATAATGAAAAACATTTCAATTACATTCATCTCAAACAGGAAATTAAAGGAATTTCTTGAAATGTCAATGAAAGTAAACAAATAAGATCATAAACATCTTGTTTACACTAAAAACTATATAAACTTTCACTTCCTTTGCCTAGGGACGTTACATCTCATGGCAGCCTGAATGATAATTCCAATAAATAACCAGATAGCTTCCATCTAATACCTGTATATTACTGTGAAGGGAAAAAAAATGAACTCTGTAGATGAACAACAACAAAATATTGTTTTTCAATTCTAAATCATTTTATTTCAGTATAAAGAAATCTAAAGTTTGTAGGGGCTTTCATACTTATACTTTTCAGGTTATATAATCAGGTCATTATTGCCAGAGAATAACTTTTCTTTCAAAATTGCCTCAAACTACTGTGATAATAATTGTATTGAGATTAGAAAGAAACAATCAATTAAGAGACATGCTTCATTTTCCAATACTTTTCTTCTTGTCAATTTTTCTAAAACTCATTACATACGAAATAATTTTATTCAGCCGAAGCAACTTCTGAAAACACATCAAGGGTGCATTGTAATTGTGAGGTTTCAATGCTGTCCTTTATCATGTTCTTGGGAATATTTTACATTAGCAGGTAGAAATTCCAACAATTTTTTTTTTATTTCTTGAACATAGTACATGTCTATGAATATTAAAATATACAGAAACTATACCTTTTCTTAAGATTAGTATGATACAGTCCTGTTAAAATATATTTTGCAAGACCCAGATGTATTAAGTAACGTAACAAGATTTCCTTTGCCCATATAAAAACAATTCAGATGCAAGGATCTTTAAAATTAGTAAAATCAAAATGTATTTTTCTAAATTTGTATTTTTTTGAAATTGTAAAGTATATATTTAGAGGGAGCTCAAGTGGCATAGGGCCTAAGGCATTTGACCACTAACCAGAACGCTGGTGGTTCAAGCCCACCAGCCACTTCTCAGAAGGAAGATTGGTCAATCTCCTTCCATAGAAATACCCTTGGAAACCCAAGGAGGTGTTCCTATGAGTCAAAGTGACTCGATAGCAGTGAGTTTGCTTCCTGGTTTTCTTTTCTTTTTTTAAATGTATTTAGAAGAAATACTATTCTTTCAGAAATTTAGTAATCTAATTGGACTTTGGGGACTCAGCCACAGGGACCCAGGTAAGGGTGGTACAAGAGGTTTCCAACAGACAGACAAACCTGTCTGTCGGTTTGTCCTAACATGGTAAAGTGTTGATGTGAGTTTTGAGGCTGAGCCACTGATGTTTCAAACACAGAAGGATGCACACGGTGCACAGGTATCAGCCCAGCTTATAGACTGACACAGACTAGGAAGAAGGAAGAGACCATCCACTTCTCAAAGAATTGGCAAGGGAAAACCTTATGAATAGCAAAGAAACACTGTTTCATACATTACCGCGCAACTTTATGAATAGTCCGGTTAGGTTAGAAGACCCTCAAAATAGGACTGGGAAAGAGCTGCATCATCTGAGTAAACCCAGCCTTACTCCTATGGATAAGGTAAAGCTTTCGAGAACGCCATTTGCTGATGTGGCACGTCGAAGAGAAACAGCTGCAGACATCCATTCATCATCAGAACATGGAATGTACGAAGTATGAATCTAAGAAAATTGGAAGTTGTCAAAAATGAAATGGA
>NW_006921716.1:8702083-8706766 GCF_000298275.1 Orycteropus afer afer | reverse complement strand
AACTGGACCAATGAGCAGCATCACAATAAATGGAGAGAAGACTGAGGTTGTCAAAGAATTCACGTTGCTTGGTTCTACAATCGATGCCAACGGAAGGAGCAATCAGGACATTAGACATGAAGCATTGGGAAGGTCAACGATGAAGGAACTGTTTCAAGTGCTAAGTAGCATGGATGTCTCCTTGAGGACTAAGGTGTGCCTGACACAAGCCATGATATTTCCAATTGCCTCGTATGCATGTAAGAGCTGGACAATAATAAGGAAGACTGAAGAGTTGATGCTTTTGAATTGTGGTGCTGGCGAAGAATGCTGAAAGTACCATGGACTGCTAAAAGAACTAACAGATCTGTCCTGGAGGAAGTGTGCCCGAAATGCTCCTTGGAAGCAAGAATGGCCAGACTTGGTCTCACCTATTTTGGTCATGTTGTAAGAAGGAACCATTCCCTGGAGAAGGATGTCATGCTCGGTAGGGTGGAGTGTCGACGAAAGAGGGGGAGGTCTTCAATGAGATGGATTGATAAAGTGGCTGTGATGATGGGCTCAAGTATAGCAGGGATCGTGGAGCTGGCATGGAATCAGGCAGTGTTTTGTTCTGCTGTGCATGGGGTCGCTATGAATTGGAAATGACTCAATGGCATGTAACAACAACAACAATTGGACTTTGTAATAAGGTGTTTAATGGTCAAAATATACTTATAGTCTTATACTTTAGGGTGATATAAATAAGATATTTTGAGGAAGGAGAGGAAAAATAATTTAACTATAATTTACTTAAAACTAAGAATTTCACCAAGCATTTTACATAGGTAAAATTGAAAAAAAGACCTTGGCTTAGGTTAGGTGCATCTTAGTATTCAAAGTTATGTCTTTGCTCTTCATCACTTAAAGAGGTATTTTGCAGCAGATCTGCACAACTCAATACGATGTCTGATTTCTTGACTGATGCTTCCTGGTTGGCTTTATGCAAAATAAAATCTTTAATAACTTCATTCTTTTCTCCATTTATCATGATGTTGCTTATTGGTCCAGTTGTGACGATTTTTGTTTTCTGTATGTTGATTTCTAATCCATATTGAAGACTGTAGTCTTTGACCTTCATCAGTAAGTGCTTCAAGTCATCTTCACTTTCGTCAAGCAAGGTTGTGTCATTTGCATATTGCAGGTTCCTAATTAGTCTTCCTCTAATCCTGTTTCCACTGTTCTTATACTTCATCTCAGATAATTTGCTCAGCATACAAATTGAGTAAGTATGGTGAAAGGATACAACTTGACATACACCCTTCGTGATTTTAAACCATGTGGTATCCCCTTGTTCTATTTGAACCACAACTTCTTGGTCTATGTACAGGTTCCTCATGAGCACAATTAAGTGTTTTGGAATTGCCATTCTTTGCAATGTTACCCATAATTTGTTATGACCCACACAGTCAAATGTCTTTGCATAGTCAATAAAATACATAAAATAGATAGATAGACAGACAGATATAGAGAACATAGACAGACTAGATTGATAGATTCAGAGGGAGAGAATTAGTTACTTCTGGAAAAGAAAATTTGATAGGAATAGTGGGTAAAGAATAATTTCACTTTTTTATATATTTATATTTTTTAATTTTATAGTGTTTTTGTTCTTGTAAATGTAACTTGCATGCTAAAATTTTTTTTGAAGAAAAAAAATATTAGATTCTGTTTGCTAGCCTTCTTGCAGCTTTTACTAACAGCAGGGAGTAGCAAGAAACAAATACTGAGTAGCTCTTCCTACCATCTATTTTTATTTTGATTTTGTGACTATGATTTCTCTATATCCTAGAAAACCAGCCTATGCCACGGGTCAAAAACCAAGAATTAAACACCTTCTTGTCATCCCCAGTGATGTACTGAAGCTCCAGGACTGAATCTACCACTACCATATGAATCACAAAGCATATTTAATAATTTAACCACTTAAAACAACTTTCATTCTAATGACCTAATCTGGTCCTCATCTTAACCTTGGTTACTCAGTGAAATTCAACAATAACACAAATTATATTATTCTGCTATTTTTGTGCTAGTGTTAATTAATACTTACTCATTTAACAAACATTTATTGAGGTTCTACTATGAGCCAGGTACTTGTAGTAGGTGTTATGGGGCTAGAAAGGTGCTGTGAATCAGATTAGACAAAGTTCCTGCCCTGAATAAAATAAAGAGCCAGAATATATGTGTTGGAGGAACTAGTGAGTATTAAGATATATGTACAAATAATATAATTTAAGGTAAAAAGTAATAGGTATCATTAGAATGATGCTTAAAAAAATAAATAAATAAATAAGGATTGTCTCAGAAGTTTGCAAATCCTGAACCTTGGAGGTCTTCTGTAATATTCTAAACTATGAATTTATGTTATTCATATAACTATTTGCTTATCTATTCACAATGGTTCCTTAAAGATCTTATCAACCCTACAACATCCTACTGTGTAATGTGATCAAGTGCAAGTATATGAAATTAAGTGACAAGTAGATCTGACTTCCAGTAAGGGCTGCACCACTTACTTACTAGCTACTCGACTGGGAGAGTTATTTAACCTCTCTGAGCCTCTGTATGGAAAAGTAAATGGCTGCATCCATATTTCTGATCCATATGTTTTTCAGAACCTTTCTTTCTAATAAGAGAAGTCAATTTCCCCTCCCCCTAAAATAGCACTCTTTGTAGTCAGTCAATGAAAAGAATATGAGAGAAATGATGCTGCATGATTTCCAAGACTAGTTCATTCAAGACCACTCGGGATTTGTTTCTGATGAGCAGCATGGCTTCCTCAGGCTGTGGTTCTAGTAGTGGTGGAACTTGTGAAAAGATTGTCTGATTCTTTTCATTCCCACTAAATCTGTTTTTAACCATATCACACTTTCATTGCCTTGCTAAGCAAGTACTTATTAAGTTCATGTGCACAACAATCTGTCCACTGTAATATCAGTACCCAAAGTGCAGTACCATGATTATTCAACTGTGTTCATTGACTGATAAGATGCACTTGAAATACTATGTTGGTTGATGTCTGTGTCTGTGATGAAAATGATGACAGGAGAAGATAATGTAAGTCACAAGAGAGTACTATTAACATAAATCGCAGATACACTGATATACAACTTATGTGATTTAAATTTTGGCTATGTTAACTGACACAAATTTTTTTACAAGCAAAATATTACAGATTCTTTTGGAAGAAGAAAGAATTCCTAAAAAAAAGATAAATGACTTGTCTCTATTCTTCCAGTTTTAGACTATGAATCCTCAAGGGTGGTGTAGGAACCATGTAGAATTTATAATTGAATTCCCAGTACCTACATAGCACCTGGCATGTATAAGATGCTAAGTAAAGGTCTGTCCAATGAATGAATGAATTAATGGATAAATAATGAATGTTTAACCTGATGGCTCTAAATACTGACCAGCATGATTTTTGGTTATACAAATACTCATTTCAGCTCACTAATGCCGAGGATATCAATCTTTATGCGTTCCATTTCCCTTTTGACAACTTCCAATTTTCCTGGATTCATACTTCGTACATTCCATGTTTCGATGAACCTTATGAATAGCAAAGAATCTTTAAACATAGGCTGGCCTTAGTGAGACACTCCTAATGAACAGGATGTAGTGACTTCAAAGGCTATTTAGAAAAAGTGATACAACTTCAACAGGGCTGTTTTTCTCTTAGCGTGCTCACTTCTGGAACTCAGCCACCATGTTGTGAGGAAGTCCAGGACACTAAGAAAGGCCAAGCTAGTCTTAAATAAAATACTGAGGAATAACATTTATAAAAGAAGTATAAATTTATACTGTGAAAACTATAAACATTGTTGAAAGAAATTTAAAACAATCTGAAAAAATGGAGACATTCATATTCAAGAATCAGAAGACTTAAATATTAAGATATCAATGCTACCCAAGTTGATCTAGATTCAAAACAATCCCTATCAAAATCCTAGCTGGTATTTGGTTTAAGAAACTAAGAAGTTGATCTTCTCTGTTGACTGTCAAACACCTCCCTGAGTCCTGCTTCTGCATCTTTAAAATCCAGGTAATAACCAACTCTGTAAAAATTGATACATCCCCTCCAATATCACCTCCCTCCCTTCAGTCTTACCTCCCTTGAATTTACTCTGGACACCAGAAAGAAAGTAATTTTTCTGAAATGCAAATCTAATCTTGGGTTCCTTTCCCTAACTTCCCATTGACCATTCCCAATAGTTTACGTCCAAGCTCCTTAGCCTTACTTTTACAACCCTTTATGTTTTGGTCCAGAACTGCAGTAGTTCTAGAAAAGTACTAGACTATTAACCAAAAGGTTGGTGGTTCAAACCCACCAGCTGTTCTGTGGGAGAAAGAGATGGCAGTCTGATTCTGTAATGATTTACAGCCTTGGAAACCCTATGGGGCAGTTCTACTCTGTTATATGGGGTCACTATGAGTCAGAATTAACTCAACAGCACTTAGTTTTGTTTTGTTTTGTTTTGTTTAATTTTATTTTGATTTGGGTGAAGATTTACAGAGTAAATTCACTTTTCATACAGCAGTTCACATATAGTTTGTCTCATGTCATTGACCAAAATTTACAGTGCAACAGCTCCCCTCCCACTTCCTCCCCATAGTTACCTCTTCCCAGTGTCCATCCCTTCATACTCTTCTGCGCCCTGA
>NW_006921716.1:8700543-8701983 GCF_000298275.1 Orycteropus afer afer | reverse complement strand
GAACATGCAATCAGGATGTGTTAATTATCACTGGTGACTGGAACGCAAAAGTTGGAAACAAAGAAGAATCACCGGTAGTTGGAAAATTTGGCCTTGATGACAGAAACAATGCTGGAACTTGCATGGTAGAATTTTGCAAGACCAATGACTTGCTCATTGCAAACACTTTTTTCAACAACACAAATGGTGGCTCTACATGTGGACTTCACCAGATAGAACACACAGGAATCAGATTGACTATATCTGTGGCAAGAAGTGGTGGAAAAGCTCAATATCTTCAGCCAAAACCAGGCCAGGAGCTGATTGTGGAACAGACCATCAACTGCTCATAGGCAAATTCAACCTGAAGTTAAAGACAATTAAAACAAGTCCAAGAGAGCCAAAATATGATCTTGAATATATCCTTCCTGAATTTAGAGACCATCTAAAGAATAGATTTGATGTATTGAACACCAATGACTGAAAACCAGAAGAATTGTGGGAGGATATCAAGCACATTATCCATGAAGAAAGCAAGAGATCACTAAAAAGATGAGAAAAGAAGAGAAGACCAAAGTGGATGACAGAAGAGACTCTGAAACTTGCCCTTGAGTGGAGAGTAGCTAAAGCCAAAGGAAGAAATGACAAGATAGAAGAGCTGAACAGAAGATTTCAAAGAGCAGCTCAAACAGACAAAACCAATTACTATAATGAAATGTGCAAAGACCTGGAGTCTGAAAACCAAAAGGAAAGAACACACTCAGCAGTTCTCAAGCTGAAAGAATTGAAGAAAAAATTTAAGCCTCGAGTTGTAATATTGAGAGATTCTATGGGCAAAATATTGAATGATGCAGGAAACACCAAGAGAAGATGGCAGGAATACACAGTCACTGTACCAAAAAGAACTGGTTGATCTTCATCCATTTCAGGAAGTGGCATGTGATCTAGAACCAATGGTACTGAAGGAGGAAGTCAAAGCTGCAATGAAAGAGTTGGTGAAGAACAAGGCTCCAGGAATTGACGGAATACTGATTGAGATATTTCAACAAACTGATGCCTCCATTGGAGGCACTCACTAGGTTATGCCAAGAGATTTGGAAAACAGCTACCTGGCCAACTGACTGGAAGAGATCCATATTTGTACTCATTCAAAAGAAAGGTGATCCCACAGATTGGGGAAATTACAGAACAATATCATTAATATCAGACGCAAGTAAGATCTTACTGAAGATAATTCAAAAACGTTTGCAGCAGTATATTGACAGAGAACTTCCAGAGGTGCATGCTGGAATCAGAAGAGGATGTAGAACAAAGGATATCATAGTGGTTGTCAGATGAATCTTGGCTCAAGGCAAAGAGTACCAGAAAGATGTTTACTTGTGTTTTATTGACTATGCAAAGGCATTTGATTGTGTGGATCATGACAAAATATGGATAACATTGAGAAGAATGGGAATTCCC
>NW_006921716.1:8694398-8699431 GCF_000298275.1 Orycteropus afer afer | reverse complement strand
AGTAATGGGATGGCTGGGTCAAATGGTATTTCTAATTCCAACTTTTGAAGGAATCGCCATACTGCTTTCCACAATGGTTGTACCATTTTACAGTCCACCAGCAGTGTGTGAGAGTTCCAATCTCTCCACAACCTCGCCAGCATTTGTTATTTTCTGTCTTGTTCAACTTTGCTACTAGTAACAGCACTTAGTTTGGTTTGCCTTTGGTTACCTCCTCTGCTCCACTGTAACCTTCCCCATACTACACTATATACTACAGTCTCTGTGATTTTTTTCTATTTCTCTTCTTACATTCTCTTGTGAAATCCAAATACTTCCTAAGGCCCCAGACTCCAATCTCTACATGGTTTTCTAGCCAAAGAAACATCAGCCTTGTCTCTGAAAGCTTAAAGGATAGGGTAGATCTTAACTATGGGATTCACAAAGGGATGGCACAAGAGTTTTCACAGAATCTCACAGAAAGATACCTTAACATCCTTTTATACACACTCATTCCCCTAAACATTCCTCCTTCTAAGCAGCTGGTAAAAAATAAAAAAATTATTTCACTCTTGATCTAATTCTTACAGTAGGTACCTCCTCCCCTCATGCTACCCCATTCCCATGATGCACCACCTCTGGGCTCAAAGTAGTCCATACTCTTCCACTCAAACCCAACCACCAAGTCAATCTATTCTGGAATGGTCTAAGGCACCCAGAGAACCCAGCAGGTTCAGGCCCCTAGACTGCCCTCACTTCTTAAGAAGTGAACACAGAACTTCCTGGGAAAGGTAATCTTAGCTCCCCCTCTGCTGCTTTCCTTTTATAAAAGTAACAACTCATTACTAGACTGTGCAAAAGGCCTAATGAGCATGATTAGCCTCCCACCTTAAAAGTTAACCATATATGGAAAACTATGAATATCTATAGATTCAGAGTGTTTTCCTTCTAATACATTTGACTTTACCATGCTAGTTTTCATCTCCAGAATTAAAAAAAAAAAAAAAAAAAAAACTCACTGCCATCAAGTCAGATCCAACTCATAGTGACCCCTCCTTGGGTTTCCGAGGTAGTATCACTACAGAAGTAGATTGCTCAATCTTCCTTCCAAGGAGTGGCTGGTGGGTTTGAACCGACAGCTTTCTGGTTAGCAGTCAAATGCCTTAGACACTACACTACCAGAGATCCTTCTGCCAGGTACATTCTTCTTCCCCATTCTTCTCCCCTCTGACCTGCCTAACTCCTACTCATCCTGAAATTAAATATTATTTCCTCCAGAATGCCTTCATTGACAACCCACCCCACAGCCTGAATTAGCACATTTTCTTGGCATAAATACACTCTACTTACTCTATTATGGTATTTACTACACTTTATTGTAATTGCTTGTTTGGTTTGTCTGTTCCCAACTCTACTGTAAGCACCAAGAGGGCAACAAAGAATTTTGTTTTGGTCATCGTTGTATCTCCTGGGAAAGAGCATGGCACACCATATGTCAATAAATATCTGTTGTTCCTGTAGAGAATAAATGGGATAGCCTATGTAAAGTGACTAGAACACAAACTGACACTTAATCCCACACTTAATCTACTTTACCTCTGTTCCACAAAGCTAATCCCAAGTAAAATTGCCCCCTCCTTCATGTATATCAGGCACGCTGTTGTGAGATCCAGCCTAGCATCTAGAACTTTTTAGCTATGTATTGACTTAAATGTCTATCACTACTTGATGCTGGGTGAAGTAAGTATAAAGTCCTTATGTTTATATGCTTAGTACTAGGAATTGAGCCTCACACACACAAAGTGCTCAAGAAATGTGGGTTGACTAAATGAATGGGAAGACAGATATGGAAACTATTTTAACACAATGTGATAAAGGCCGTAAAAATCTGTACAAAAGACAAATACGAGCACAGAGGAAGAAATACCGCATAAGCTTAGGAAATTTATGAAAAACTTGAACAGTAATCTGAAAGATGAATGGAATTTTTCAGAAGAGACAGAAGTAACAGCATGGACCAAGGAAAGGAAGCATTTCAAGTTTATGACAAATGATCCATCCAGTATGTCTAGACCCAGAAGAAAGAAAATTAGGGGTGATAAGGCGAGAAGGATAGAAGGGGGCCAGATCATAAAGGTTCTTGGGTGCTGGGTGCTGGGCTAGAGAGCTTTGCATTTTATCTCATAAGTAACTAAGCATTAATAAAGGACTTTGAGAAGATGAATTATAATGCATGCAAATTTGTATTCCCAAATGCTCACTCCAGCAGCAAAGCGGAGATGGATGTTTGGGAGGCAAGTTAAGGAGAACAATCTGGAAACTAATTTTATTAGTCCAAGGCAATATATGCAAATGCTTGAAAGAAGATATGTGCAGTGAGAATGGAAAAGAAAATAATTTTGGGAAGATATTTAGAAAACCAATGACAGGAATTGTGTAAGAAATAGAGGAGGTGAAAGGTGGAACAATTAAGACTTTTGCTTTGGGTGACTGGGTAGGTAGCAATATCATTACAAACCAGAAGAGAAGGGGAATCCACACCTAGGGAGTACAGAGATAGTGCAGAAATCATGACTTTAAATTTCTGATGGGACATCAGACAGAACTATTCAGCCAGCATTTGGGAATAAGCCAAAGTCATAAGGTCCTTTCTTTTCTGTTCCCCAGAGTGTATCTCTCCACACCCAAGGAAGGGAAAACTGGAGGTGAAGGTCAACTCTGCCATGTTCCCACAGGGAATGCTGCCAGATAGCAGATGGTCCTCATTACCTATCAGCACACAATGAAGTTGATCTCTCTCCCTATAGATTGCTAAGAAGGGAGATACCTTTTCTCAGCCTACTATAGATACCACCTAACCTGACTTTGGACAAATGAATACAGCTCCCAATGAAAGCCCACACTATTCTTTTAAGAAAGTATTCTTCTAAGCTACCTCATTCTTTCTCTAAAAGTTGTATGTATATCTTTATCTATTACACCCACTCCTCACTTATCAACATGGTTAGGTTCCAAAAACCAGGTTGTTTTGTGAAATCAGCTTTATGCACAAGTTGGGGCCCTGTCCTGCCTTTGACAATAGTGCCCGCCCCCTCAGCTGGGCACTCACAATCCATCAGGCATCCTCAGCACATCTTGAGATGTATGTGGCACAGCAGGCCCCCCTTCCCCAGCAGGCCTTCCCCACCATTGTAGAACCCATGTGGGTTGAAGGTGGTGGTGGTAGTGGTGGTCAGGTGTTGCCTGCTGCCTCTCACTGCCAGCCCTTGGTGGGGACCCCACTCACCTTCCATCCACCCAAGCCCTGCAGCCATGTACATCCCTTTCCCTCTCCCTCCTCTCCTGATTCTCACCTCCCCCACAACCTCCTTGGCACCCTGCCACCCTCGGGCACTTATTTATCCACTCTCCCCCTGCTGGCCCATGACTTCATGTCATCCTGCCATTGCTCTGCACCTTCCGTGGACAGACTGGGACATCACAGACAAAGGGGAGAAGGCATTCCACAGCCAGTGGGCTGCCATCCCTTGTGTGGCCCTATTGTTATTGGGGTCTTGGCTGTATCACTGGGGTTGCCTGCAGAGGGCACCCCAGGCCCAGCTAGGGTTCAGCATGGAGCCCAGACCATCAGGAGCACCACCTGAAGATTTTTTTAAAGTTGTTATAAATGTGAAATGTTAGATAATGAGATAGTTGATAAGTGATAAGTGTAGTTTAGGGCATCATTTAAGCTCTTCTGCCTTTTATTTAGGATTCACATAAATCCCCATTATTGATTCACCTCTCACTATGTCATTAATTCTCCTTGTCTTGTAAAGAACATTGTTGTTGTTGATATATGCCATCGAGTCGGCCCCAACTCATAGCAACCCCTCCTTGGGTTTCCGAGGCGGTATCACTACGGAAGTAGGATTGCCCAACCTTCCTTCTGAGGAGTGGCTGGTGGGTTTGAACTGCCAGCCTTCTGGTTAGCAGTCAAGTGCCTTAGGCACTATGCTACCAGAGCTCCTAGCTGTTTAGAAACTGCATCCTGTTAGGATGGGAGAATAAGGAATGGATGCTGAGAAAGCAACCACTAATGTTCTTTAGTGGTTGCTTTCTCAGCATCCATTCCTTATTCTCCCTTTCTAATAATAGGATGTAGTTTCTAAACAGCTATCCACCCCACTCCACACACCACCCACATGTTTTGAGTAGAGCTGATCTGAAGCCTCAACTTCAGGTGTACCCTTTGGTTGACTTAAGTCAGGAAACATATTCTGGCCACAGTCACTGATACATTGCTGGGCATGTGACTTAAACAGTTTAATTAAGATGAATCTCAGGACACTTGTTTGGAATATTCAGAACAGAAGTTTTTGTCCTGTTAGAATAAACAAAACAACAACAACAACAAACACATTCACTTGACTACTACTGGAAGCCATCTTATATCCATAGGCTGATCAGCCTAACACCTCAGAAAGCAGAACAGAATCATTAAGTCATTGGGTTGGCCAACCCTGAAATATGTCCTACTTCTAATTTTCAGGTCATTGAGCCAGTAAATTTTCTTATTAATGTTTCAGTCATATTTTCTATTACTTATACCCCAAAGCATCCTAACTGATTTAGAAATTGAAATGGGCTAAGTGAAGGAGGCAGGGTGCAGGGTAATATCCTAAGCTAAGGAGTTGGCAATCCTAGTTATGAGGTTTAAAAACTGTTGGTTAAATTGCCATCTATTGTGACAGGAAAGAAATATCCTCTCTTCACAAATACTACAGTCTCCAAAAGGGCAAACCATCCTCTCTTTTCTGACTGACTCCTTTAATATCATCTGGGTGATACTACTAATTGGATAAGTTCTCTGAACTTGTACCCCTCAACAAGATTGTGGGGGAGATTATTGGTTCCAATTATTTGTGCATTATATCCTTAAAATGTAGGATACTTTGCAACCTGTATACTCAATATTGGGCCTTAACTTTTTTCAAAATAATAGGAAATTTTCATTCGTCTCTTAGTTTTTTATATATATATATATTGTTGTTGTTGTTGTTGTTGTGTGCCGT
>NW_006921716.1:8657422-8693936 GCF_000298275.1 Orycteropus afer afer | reverse complement strand
TACTTCTGTAGTGATACTGCCTCAGAAACCCAAGGAGGGGTCACTATGAGTCGGGGCTGACTCGACGGCACATAACAACAACAACAACATATATATATGTATATACACATATATATATGTGTGTGTGTGTATATATACACACACACACACACACATATATGTATATATTTGTTGTTGTTATTTGCCATCGTCATACACAACTCATAGCAACCCCCTCACTGGGTTTCCAAGGTGATAAATCTCTAAGGAAGTACATTACCCCAACTTCTTTCTGCAGAGCGGCTGGTGGGTTTGAATTGCCAGCCTTCTGGTTAGCAGAAGCATTCTGGTTAGCCTTAGGCACAGTGCCACCAGAGCAATATACATGTATGTATGTGTGTATGTAGATAGATAGATAGAATAGACAGCTACACAGACACATATATATGAATATTTTCAGCCATAGCTGTATACATATACATACCTATATTCATATTCATATCTATATATCTATATCCTTATCCATGCCTATGTCTAACTATCTATCTATAAGGGGCACTAGTGGTGCAACAGTTTAAGAACCTGGCTACTAATTGGAAGGCTGCCAGTTCAAACTCACCCAGTAACTCTGTGGGAGAAAAACCTGGAGATCTGCTTCTGTAAAGAATATAGCCAAGAAAATCCTATGGGGCAGTTCTGCCCTGTCACATGGGGTCACTATGAGTTGGAATTTACTCAGTGGTCCTCAACAACAACAATCTATATATCGACATTTGTATCTACATACATATCTATTTCTGTGACTATGCCTATGTCTGTTTTTATGTCCATACATCCAGCTCCATATATAATCCTAAATTGTTGTAATAACATTGATTGTTGCAATGGTTAAATTAGTTGATATATGTAGATGCTCAATAAATATTTGTTGATGAATTAAAAGTGTCTGTAACACTGACCTGCTCAATAAAGGCTTGTTGTTGTTGCCATTGGGTGGGCTCCAACTCATGGCTGTCCCATGTACAATAGAACATTGCCTGGTTCTGTACCATCTTCATGATCATTGATATTCTAAGCCCATTGTTACAGCCAATATGTATTTTGGGTACCTCCCAATATAGGCTAAGCATTACTGCTTCTGTTTAAGTATACATTTTTTTTATTTGTCATTTTTATTAAGGTAGCAATAACAGAAAAACCCAACTTAAGCTTACTTATCAATAAGAAAATTCATTATGGCATATAATGTCAAATTCAAAAGTAGAGTGGACTCTAAAAACCAAACTAAACTCACTGTCGTTGAGTTGGATCTGACTCACAGTGACTCCTCCTTGGGTTTCCAAGGCAGTATCTCTATGGAAGTAGATTGCCCAGTCTTCCTTCTGTGGAGCAGCTGGTAGATTTGAACTGCCAGCCTTTTGATTAGTAGTCAAATACCTTAGGCACTATGCCACCAGACTCTAGACAGAGTAAAATCAGAGGCTCAGTGATATCATAAAGATGTTTTATCCCTTTTTATTCTGCCATCCTCATTATTGGTTTTATCTCAAAGATGGCTGCCAGAGGCAATCAAGACTCTGTGCTTCCTTATTCATAACCAATTGAAGGAAAGAATATTTCCACCCAAGCACAAGGTATAAAGTCCTTCCCTTTTCTTGGCCTTTCTCTAGATACTTCTCTTCACATGCCTATGTAGCAAGCAGGCAGAGGTGATATTCAATTTAAGAAGGAAAATATTAAAAGATTTTTACTACCTCAAAGAACCCCTGGGAGCTTGACAATAATACAGCCTGGAACAAAGTCTAAAATCAAACCACAAAATAGTCTTGTGAGGATGGTGCTATTACCATGCATTGGATCCTACACTTTGGACTACCAACATGGCAGGCATAAGAAAAGGGTCCATCTGAGTAGCAAACTCCTGAGTATCTGCACACTAACTGCAAGAGAGGCTGAAAAAACAAGTATGTGGCAATTTAGGATTTTAAAGTGGGATGTGCATTCTGACCTCTCATCAAAATTCATAGGGCAGGAATTCACTCCCTAGACACAGAGAGAAGTTCAGGTAGTAGATAGCCAACAATTGTCCACTAAAGAGTTGTTACAGAAGCATCTGCCAGAATAACTACCCAAGTGATATGATGCTCACTGGGGAAAAAAGGACTATATGAACAACAGTGAAAGGGCTGGCTCACCAAACTCTGTAACACCTCAGGATTTGCATGAAAGGGAGAGAATGTTCTCCATTTCAATTGGCAGCCTACTCCTATGCTCTGGGTCTCTGGTTCAGCAGAGGCAGGGCAGCATCACTAGAAGATCTCCAGCTTGCGTCTGTGGTGTCAGAATTAGACCCAAGAGACACTGCACATCTGATCTCCATTAGGGTGAAGGCTAGTGTAGAGCTGTCACGCAAGCCGTGACTCAGCCAGTGGCAAAGGCAGTGACAGCAGCTCAGGTATCAAAAGTGACAGGGAGCAATAACCAGAATGGAGTCTCTGGAGCACTGAAAATACCCCCTGGGGGACCCTGAGGACACTTAAGAAAAGGAAAATTTACAATTTACAAGAGATTAGAATTTTTAACAAGGAGATAGGGACTTGAAACTAACAAAAAAAAAAAGTGGGTATTGATGTTAACATCCAGTGTCTCAGAAACATATGGATCACACATGTGTGATTAAAGATACATCTGTCATCTTATTTCCTGAAATCGAAGCTGTTAGAAGGAAAAGGGAGCACTTTTGCTCAACTTATTCCTTCCTACAGAACAAGTGAGGCAGCTTTCCTAGAACTCTGCCACCAGATTTTTATGAGGCTGTTTTTTTTTTCTTTTAAACATTCAAATCTAAGCAATCAAGAAACATTTTCAGAGAGGCCTCAATCAATAACTGCTGTACTTCCCCACCTCAGCCACTCTTATTTATACCCTTCTTTATTGTCTTCAAAACTCACTATAATTTTGAAAACTCTTTTCTTCCTGTGTTTATCTGTCCCCATGCATTTTTACCAGAATATGAATTATGAGAACAATGACAGTGCATCTCTTATTACTGGTAAATTCCTGTAGGCTTAGAACAATAACTGACACATACTGTAGGCACTCAATTCTACAATTGAATGAGTATTAAAATCTGGCTCTCTGCAGAGCTGAGGCTGTTGGATAAAACCACATAAAAATTCAAATTTTATGTCTTAAAGTTTGTAATTCAATTAAGACAAGTTTGTCTCATTATTAAACAATTTCTATGTAAAATCTTCTGAACTCTTCACATCCAAACTATACCTCTCACTTCCCCTCCAGCCACATATATACTTCACCTGGTTAGCTCTTTCCCAATCCTTGCGGTTCATCCAGTTCATCTACTTCAACAAGGAAGACTGAAGTAAGATGTCAGAATCAATACCACAGAGCAAATCAGAATAACAAAAGAAAAGCAGGGGACAAAACAGGATACAGAATAGCATCCATTTATCAAGATAAATATTTTATAGGCACCAAAGATAGGACATATTAATTATACTAGAGCTAGGTAATGGTCAAAGAGGAAAAAAAATACATACATATATATAGGAACTCTGGTAGATAGTGCCTAAGGCATTTGACTGATAACCAGAAGGCTGGCAGTTCAAACCCACCAGTCACTCCTCAGAAGGAAAGCTGGGCAATCTACTTCCATAGCGATACTGCCTCAGAAACCCAAGGAGGGTTCACTATGAGTCGGGTTCGACTCGACGGCAGTGAGTTTGGACATAACAACAACAACACACACACATATATATATGGATATGGATGTGTGTGTGCGAGTATGTGTGTATACATACATATGTATAATTTGGGCCAGATATTATGGCATTAAATAGAGTGAGGAACCCAGGAGTTCAGGGACTTAATTATTTTCAACCAAGGTCTTGCCACGTGTGGCTCTGTAAAGGTCTAGGCTCCACCCCTCACAGTGATATATGGTGGAGTGGGGATGAGCATGGACTATGGACCCGGCAGAACTGGGGCTGGGTCCCAACTCTGCCAAGCAATATAATGTCTCAAAGAATAACTTAATCAGTTCAAAAAGACAAGCTAATCCCCTCAATCTGTAAAATATCAATTATAATAGTATTTATCTCATGTAATTATTCTGAGGATTAAATAAATTAATGCCCACAAAGTCAATAGCACAGTTCCCTACTCAGAGTAACAAATAAAAACAAGCTCACTGCCGCCGTCAAGTCGATTCCAACTCTTAGCAACCCCTCCTTGGATTTCTGAGGCAGTACCTCTAAGGAAGTAGATTGCCCAGTCTTCCTTGCAAGGAGTGGCTGGTGGGGTTGAAGTGTCAGCCTTCTTAGCAGTCAAATGCCTTAGGCACTCACTACACAGGGTAACTGCTCTTTATTCATTCAAAAAATATCTAAACACATTAATATTGTCTATACCTTTTAAAAGAAGTCCCTGGGTGCTGCAAATGGCTAATCACTCAACTACTAGTTGGAAGGTTGGCGTCTCAAACCCAGCCAGAGGCACCATGGAAGAGAGGCCTGGGGATGCACTTCTGAAATGTCACAGCCTTGAAAACTCCACGGAGCAGTTCCACTCTGCACACACGGGGTCACCATGAGTTAGGATCAAATTAGTTAGGGCAGCTAACACCAAAACATCTCTCTAAAGTAGCTAAACTGACTTGTTCATTTAGAAGATATTAACAATATTAAACCCATACAACTCACTGACCTTGAGTTGATTTTGACTCATAGCAACCCTACAGGACAGAGTGGTGCCTCATAGGGTTTTCAAGGCTATAAATCTTTATGAAAGCAGATTGCCACATCTTTCCTCCAAAGAGAGCTGGTGGGTTCAAACTGCTGACCTTTCAGTTAGCAGCTGAGTGCTTTAACCACTGTCCACCAGGGCTCCTAAAACTGGCCAACGTTTATTTTGCCAGGCACTGGCACTTAACTAGCATGATCATTTTTAATTTTCACAACAACCCTGTGAGGAAGGATTCTTATTTTCCCAGATTATGTGTGGAAGAGTCAGAAATAACCTAAGGATAAGAGTTACAGGTAATCTAGATGATTTTAGCCTTTTTTTAAAGATGTACCAAGCTCACCTAGAAGATAAGCAAGCATCCTGGTATTGACAGGTTGAAGACTTGCTGCCTTTCTCCAGGCTCTATTGTTTCCTAGAAACATTTTTTTTCTTTTTTTAGAAGAATCTTGTTATGGATTGAATTGTTCCTTCCACCCACTCCTGACCCCAAAATATGTGTTGTAATTCTGGCCTCTACATCTGTGGATGTAATCTGATTTAGAAATAGGGTTTTCTTTGTTATGTTAATAAGGCCATATCAGCGTATCTGAGATGTGATCATTTTTGAGATACAAAAACTACAATTTAGACACAAGAACAAGAAAGCACAAATGGAAAAAAGATGCCACGTGAAGATCACTAAAGAAAGGAGCATGCCAGGGCCAGAGAAGCTGACACAGCATTTTCCACCACAGCAGAAGAAAAAGAGCCTTCCTATAGAGTCCCCGTGCCATCAAATAGATTCTGAGTAGGTTCTGACTCATAGTGACCTTATAGGAGAGTAAAACTGCCCGCAGGGTTTTCAAGGCCGTAAATTTTTACAGAAGCCGACCACCTCATCTTTTTCCTGCAGATTGGTTGATGAGTTCAAATCGCCAACCTTCTGGTTAGCAGCAAAATGCTTGAACCACTGCACCACCAGAGCCTAGAACAGGTGCCCTGGATTCAGGCTTGTAGCCTCCTGGAAAGGAGCCCTAGTGTCATAACCACTTGGCTGCTAACCAAAAAGATCAGTGGTTTGAACCCATCTGCTCTGTAGGAGAAAGATGTGGCAGTCTGCTTCTTTAAAGATTCAAAAAAAAAAAAAAAAAATCCAACCTCACTGCCATTGAGTTGATTGTGATTCATAATGACCACCATTAGGTTTCCAAAACTGTAAATCTTTTTGGAAGCAGACTGCCCCATCTTTCTTCCTTGGAGCATCTGGTGGGTTCAAACCACCATCCTTTTGGTTAGCAGCCAAAAGCCTTAACCAATACACCACCAGAGCTCCTTCTGTAAAGATTACATACTTGGAAATATTATGGGGCAGTCCTGTTCTGACCTATAGGGTCGTTATGAGCTGGAATTGCCTTGCTAGTAATGGTTTTTTAGGGGTAGCCTCCTGAATTGTGAAAAAGTAAATTTCTGTCCTTTAAAGCCACACACTCGTGGTATTGCTGTTACAGCAGCACTAAGAAACTAAGATAGATCTCATAAAAACTGAAGGTGGGACCTCAGAGGAAAGATCACCTTCTCCAAGGAAGGTCAGGGGTTGAGTATATCTCAAATTTAATTAAGAAAGTACTTAAATGTATAATACTGTCTGATTCACTTATCTGTTTAATTTCAGGAGGTTTAGTTTTTGGTTTTGCTTTTATTTTAGTTTTCCTCTGCCTTTTATGGATCTTAGCACTACTAAGCAGGCTTGGTTATCTAGAGATTTCAAATGACTGACATAGACTCATAAAATATTACATTTGAAGTGAACCTTAGAAATCATCTATCTAGTCCAGTGGGTTACAAACTACTCTGAGCAACTCAAAAATATTTTCTCTTTAACCAAAGCTCCTTCACTTTTATAGAGTCAGCTTCCATTTCCTACTTCTTTGAAACAAAATTCCACTATCAATAAATGTGTGTGTGTGTGTGTGTGTTTGTTGTTTAGTTATTCATATTAAACCACCAAGCTAACCCAATAAGAAAACCTTATTCATTTATTCAGTTTAGTTTAGTTTAGTCCCACAGTATAGCACTATGTGCCAGGGAAGGAGCTCTGGCAACACAGTCATTACCGCATTTGGCTGCTAAACAAAAAGTTGGCAGTTCAAACCCATCACCTGCTCTACAGGAGAAAGATGAGGCAGTCTGCTTCAATAAAGCTCATGGAAGGACTCATAGGCTGACTCTAAGAATTTGAATTCTATTCTCTAAACTAGGAGTTGAAAATGCAAATGTCTATAGGGGTCTGGTAGGAAATGTAAACAACTTTAAGAGGGTCAGATGTAAAAAAATAATGGTTACAGGACTATACATGAAGTAGGTACCTTATTCAGGTGCCAGACAAGGTACTGTGAGCACACAAATGTCCAATACATGATCCTGGACCTGAGCTGGCACACATAAATAAATAAACACTGACAATATAATGCAATGATTGCCTCCATCCATGTACCAAATATCAGGGAATCATAAAGAAGGGGTCAATTTATTTCCACTTGAGGGAGCCAGGAAGATGTTACTTATGAGATATTTGAAATAGATATGAGGGATAAGTAGAAGCTCATTTCTGTATTTCCAACTACTCTCTACTATACTCCCTTCTGTCCTATAATTGGTCTCCACACCATCCCATAATATCACATTCTCTGTTATGTCTTCCCTCAAGTCTGGCTTTGCCTGGTGTACACTGCCTTCATCTTCCACTTATCCAATTCCTACCAATCTTCAAATGCCCAGTACAAGGCTTTTTTGCTGCATAAAACCAAGACATCCCAGGTATCAAATGTTATCCAGAATATACCAGAGCAAGATATTATTGGAAGACTGAAAGACACATAGGACACAATCGAGTGTAAAATGCTCAGCAACAGCTTCCTAGAGGAAAGGTCTTATTGTGTGTGGTGAGCAGTTCCTAATTTGAGAGTCAAGATTAATTGGTTTTGCCGCCTCAGGCATATTGTTTAACCTCTGTTTTCTTCAGTATTCCTATCTATAAAATAGAAGCATATTGTCATGGTCATCCTCATGATTACGATTCTATGATTTTGGGGAGATACTTGATTTCTTTTATATGTCTGATAGAATATACACACATGCTATTAAAAGAACTCTTTCAAAACTTTCTTTATGTACTATGATGAGTGGAAAAATCACTTCTTAGCTGTAGCAGTGTGGAAGAGTGTCTTCTCTGTGCCATTATTAATATCATCTAATGTCTACTCTCGATTTAGGAAATTGCATAGTAACAGGTCTAGTGTGATAGTCTGCTGTTAGGTTGCTCTGCTACTACTTTGCTCACCTCCATTTACTCTAAGAAAAGATCAGTGTGGTTTTTTCTCTGGACTCTTACAATTACATTTCATGGCAGTGAGGAAAGAGAGTGCAGATGGAATACAAATCCTAAATATTAAAACTAAAGAAAGCATTGCCTATGTGTTGTGTTGTTATGTGAGGTCAAGTCGGCCCCAACTCATAGAAACCCCTCCTTGGGTTTCCGAGGCAGTATCACTAGGGAAGTAGATTGCCCAACCTTCCTTCCAAGGAGTGGCTGGTGGGTTTGAACCACCAGCCTTCTGGTTAGCAGTCAAGGGCCTTAGGGACTATGCTACCAGAGCTCTTAAAGAAAGCATTACCTATAGAGAATAATATACATAGTTAAGGAAGTCATGAATTTAAATCAACAGAATTACTGAAAAAAATTCTTTATAAGTTATTTTAACTATTACAAATAATTGAGAAAAAGCTGTTTTTTAATGTTATAAATAGAAAACACATTATGAAACACTATACTTTAAAAGCATAGATTATGAACTGTTGACAGTCACAAAAACTGGAAAAGTTTTATTAGCTTCTACTCATTTTCAGTTTGATTCATTCCAATTTGTATTAGTTGTTCTTTTGGTTATAAGAAAAGTAACCAACTCTGGCTAGACTTAAGCAAAAAGCTAATTAATTGGAAGGACAGTAGGTTACCACATGAAGTCCAAGGGAAAGAATGGAGAAGATCAACCAGATTAACTCTCGGAACCTCAGCAATAGGACTTCATGGACACTTCACCACAGTTTTTTTAGTCTGACTTTAGCTCCTGTGACATCTAGCTTTCTTCTTTTCCAAATTTAAAACTTCTAGGAGAGAGCATCTATCAGACACAACTTGGGTAAAATACCTTTCCCTGGCACAATCAATTATGACAAAAACCAGAATCCCTTCTTATAAGCATGGCCACCAGAAGCCCAGCCTTGCATAAGAGGAACAAATAGCAGAGAAGGGAGAGAGACTAGAATCTAGTAGTCCACCGCACAAGATGTCTGCTTGCTGTGCATAGTTTATTCTGCTGCGGCTGTTACCCCTCAGTTAGCAGTATTTATGTATCATTATATAAAGTTATTCCTTTACTTGGCTCAAAATGTCCTTCTGAAGGATACATATTTTATATATTAAAATAATGAAAGGGGCAGAAAAATGGTTTCTGTTACTTTTTACTTTTTAGCACTCCTTCAATTTGACTGTAGGTACTATATAGAGGTATCCAGGAACTGAATTAAAATAAAAAATTAATAGGGATTGGAGGTCATATATGGCTTATGATATAATGTAACTTTTACTCTACCCAACGGGGGAGCTCTGGTAGCATAGTGGCTAAGACACTTGCCTGCTAACCAGACGGCTGGCGGTTCAAACCCACCAGCCACTCCTCGGAAGGAAGGTTGGGCAATCCTACTTCCGTAGTGATACTGCCTCGGAAACCCAAGGAGGGGTCGCTATGAGTCGGGGCCGACTCGACGGCACTTAACAACAACAACAACAACTCTACCCAACAAGATATTCTATCTTGATTTCCCAAGACTTCCAGTTTATTTCCTGAAACTATTATCTAGACATTCACCAACACCAGATATTACAGAAAATAAGTATGTAGTATGCGTATTGTTGTGTTCTTTTCTACATCTTTACTCTCCTAACTGTGGTATCTATACACCCTTACTTCTTGAAAGTTTCATTTTCTTTAGCTTCTTAGATATTAGATAATCTATCACGTTTTCCTTATTACAGGTCTCTTTGCTACCACCTGCAGCCCTGTCCCTGAAGTGAGAGAAATATCCCAAGGTTCACTTTTCTTTTCTCTGCTTTTCTCTATATATCCTTATTCACTCACAGAACTCTCCGATTTAATTGCCCCCTCCAGGCCAATGGTTGCCAAGTATATCCTGATAACTATCTTTTAGTCCTGTTTCTATTAAATTGTTGTCTCATTCTCACAGAAAGAGCAGTTATCTCTCAAATCAAAATCATCATGTTACAAGAGAGATTTTATCCTTATGTTCATTTTTAAATTACTATCGTTTATTTTCCCGTCTTTTGGAGCTATGTACTCCAAAGCCTTAGAAATCTTGGAATGATCTTTAAATCAAATCACACAATTTTAATGACGAACAGGCCTGCAAGCTGGCCTGATAGAATGTGACTATCAAAAAACGGCTTTTCTGATCAACAACCTGGCCTTCAGATGTGCAAATCTAACAAACTTAACATCATTTGGGATAAAAATGCTTCCCAGGGAGTGAAAATCACTAAATAATTTCATGGGTTCACTGCTCATGAGGACTTCTGAATTATGTGAGGCAGATACACTGTAAAGCAGTGCTCTGTCGACCCACTCTTCCAAACAACTGTCATCCCTTAAAGCACAGCTCTGGAAGGTACACTGTGCCTAAGGCATTTATTTGACTGCTAACCAGAAGCCTGGAAGTTCAAACCCACCAGCCACTCCTCTGAAGGAAAATTGGGCAATCTACTTCTGTAGTGGTACTGCCTCCGAAACCCAAGGAGGGGTAGCTATAAGTCGGGTTCGAGTCCACCGCAGTCAGTTTGGTTTTGGTAATTCCGGAAAACAATCTATAACCTATGAAAATAACCACCCCATGCTGGTGATAACTACAACTCCCATGATGCAGTGCAAGCGCCTAGGCAGATTGGCAGTAGACCTTCCGGGGAATGGTGGCCGGCTGATCATTTGTCGAACAAAGTAGGTATTGTAGCCTCTGTTTCTCAAATGTTCACTTCAAAAAATAAGGTAGGAAAGAGGAGGTGTAATTCTTACCACAAGACTACGCTCAACCGGTTACCAGAAAGCTCTGGCCCAACAAGCCCAAGTCTCCGCTTTAGGGGCGGGTGCCCTTTACCTGACGCCATTTCCGGGAAAGGCGGCTCAAGCCCGGCCCCTCCCTCACCTCGCGGGTGTCCTGGGTCTGACCGCCCGGGGTAGGCAGGAGGAGGCGGGCAAAGGCGGAGAAGTGCTGCTTTCTGGGCGAGGAGTCACGTGAGATCTCTCGGTGTTGTGGGAGGAGGCGAAAGACTGCGGTTACGGAGGGTACAGTTTAACCGTCACCGAGAAGCGCTCTGGAGCAGGACTGCGGAGTAAGCTCAACTGAGGTAGGGACCCGACGCCGGGCGCTGGCGCTCGTGTTCGCGTGGGAGACACCTGCACGTGGCTGCCGGGGAATTCTGCAGGAGCGGGGTGGCCCCCTCGGCCACCCTCTTGTCACAGCCGACTCTTCCGTCTGGGAGGCGCTGACCATGTATCATGAGGCAGAGGGAATAGGGTCTCCAAGCCTCAGAAGGGATGCGTTTCAGGTCCCGTGGAGCCCTAGTCCGGTGGCCTGAGCGGACCCCTGCCCGATGCGCTTGGGGTCGAGCTGCGCCTGGGTTTCTCCACTCTCTAGCGTCCCACTTTTTTCGCCCACCTTACTTTTTACGGCCGGGCCACCTTACCTGCCCGAGGATTTCCAGAATGAGACTAAGATGATCATCCTCGGAGAGACTCCTAGCCAGGACAAAAGTGAACCCACTCCTATAATGGGTACAATACGTTTTCTTAACGCCTGGGTGGGTCTCATCTCTGAACGTCAGTAGTTGTATTGATACGCGTCCAACCCCTAGCCTGTAGCCTCAGGTAGTCTAGTGGCAAAGGGCAGAACGATCACACAGGCCTTCAGAAGCGTGAGATTTTAGACATTTCTTTCTTTTTTGGGGAGGCCATCAGGCGGAACCTAGGATCGATGAATCAGCAGGTCAAGTTTCTTGAATCTTTGATGATGGGATAGGTTGGTCAGAGCCACATGCTAGGTTAAAAATCGTATTTCAGCATCTTTCCAAATTCAGGGCGGCGTATGAGTTTCCCACCTTTTGCACCACGGGAGTTGCATAAAATAGGGTTGGATAAGCAGACCTGTTATGTGAAGTCCTGTCATTTAACTGGTCTCTAGTCATTACATTTTCTTAATCATTTATAAATTTATTAACTTGATGGTAAACCTTTTCTTTTGTATTATTATGAAAATATTCTGACGCAAACTTTACTGATTCTTTTGACAACAGTACCGGAAAAAAAAAAAAAACAACAACCAAACTCACTGCCGTGGAGTCAAATCCAACTCATAGGGAACCCTCCTTGGGTTTCTGAGGCAGTATCTCTACGGAAATAGATTGCCTGGTCTTCCTTCCGAGGAGTGGATGGTGGGTTTGAACCCACCTTCCCTAGCAGTCAAATGCCTCAAGCACTAACTACGCCACCAGAGCTTCTTTTGACAAGAGCATGAGTTATAAATATTGGTTAAGTACTCTCAGTTTAGAGAGCTCTGGTAGCATAGTGCCCAAGGCAATTGACTGCTAACCAGAAGGATGGCGGTTCAAACCCACCAGCCACTCCTTGGAAGGAAGATGAGGCAATGTACTTCTGTAGTGATACTGCCTCGGAAACCCAAGGAGGGGTCGCTATGAGTCGGGTCTGCTTCGACAGTACATAACAACAGCTCACAGTTTGTGGCGAAGCAGGATTAGTGATGATCTAGGAACTCTAGAGAACATTTAAACTTCTAATTATTTGATCTTGTTGGATATACAATTTAATGCTCATTAGATTTAATTTAATTTAATTTCATAAAGCTTTGGTTTTTGTTTTCTTACCAAATACATTTGATCCTGGGTTCTATAAAATGTTAATTTAAGAACAGTAGATATTTACTGTGTAGCATTTAAGCTTCTGGTTCAGATATTACTCTGTGATTCTCTTGAGTTTCACTAATTAAAACAAAAGATAAGAGGAGTAATTTTCCTCTTTGCTTTCTGCCCTCCCTTTACTGTGTACCTAGTAAGTACTCTTAGGACCATGTTGTTGTTGAGTTGTCTCTGACTCACAGCCTCCCCACCTTGGGTTTCTGAGGCGGTATCTCTACAGAAGTAGATTGCCGATCTTCCTTCCGAGGAGTGGATGGTGGGTTTGAACCACCAACATCCTGGTTAGCCTTAGACTCTACACCACCAGAGCTCCCATTAGAACCATAAGCAGCTAATAAAACTTCATAAAGGTATTTATCACTCTTTCTCCTTCCATCTCTTTTATATAAATGAAGTCAAGGAAAAATGAACATTAGAGAAATGCCTCACAAGGAAAGTAGAGGAGAAAAAAAGATAATACAAGGGTCAAAAAAAGGTGTGGAGTAGTTTTATCTCTTTACTTTGGAAATTGTTGCTGTTATGTGCCATTGAGTCAGACCCAACTCATAGCGACCCCTCCTTGGGTTTCCGAGGCAGTATCACTACGGAAGTAGGAATGCCCAACCTTCCTTCCGAGGAGTGGCTGGTGGGTTTGAACCGCCAGCCTTCTGGTTAGCAGTCAAGCACCCTAGGCACTACGCTACCAGACCTCCTTACCTTGGAAATAAGAGTCCTTAAAAATCATGTTTTGTGATTAAAGAAAGGAGTTTGGCATATCTCCATTCCAAAAATAGTAAGAGTACCACAAAACTAAAATAGTTATGAATATTTTATTATATTTTGAATCATGCTCCAGATTAAAGATTAATTTTTCAATATGTCCCTCTCATTTGTAGATATTGAATTCCTGAGAAGAAAATAATGGATTGCGTATTAATTGTTCTCTAAGTATTTGAACCAACAGTGTCTAGGCCTTTGTTGCAGAGGCCAAAAGAAGATGGCAACTCCATATGTCCCAGTTCCTATGCCCATAGGAAACTCTGCTTCCAGTTTTACAACCAACAGAAACCAAAGAAGATCTTCTTTTGGGAGTATCTCAACAAGCTCAAACTCTTCCAAAGGCCAGTTAGAAGACTCAAATATGGGTAATTATAAACAGCCAACTGTGACTGATCAAATGGATAGTACTTCCTCTGTCTGTAGCAGTCCCCTCATTAGGACTAAATTTACAGGTACAGATTCTTCCATTGAGTATTCAATTAGACCCAGAGAAAATGAAGAACAAAATCCTGAAACAATCAGTTGGGAAGATAGACCATCTACACCTACTATACTGGGTTATGAGGTGATGGAAGAAAGAGCTAAATTTACTGTAAGTATTAACTTCTGCAGTACACTAATAGAAAGTAAAATATTGGCTTACCTATTATATAACCTAGGAGCTCTGGTAGCATAGTGGCTAAAGCACTTGACTGCTAACCAGAAGGCTGGCGGTTCAAACCCACCAGCCACTCCTTGGAAGGAAGGTTGGGCAATCCTACTTCCATAGTGATACTGCCTCAGAAACCCAAGGAGGGGTCGCTATGAGTTGTGGCCGACTCGACGGCACGTAACAGCAACAACAATTATATAACCTAGGGCTGTCATTAAAAAGAACCATAAACTGTGTGACTTAAAAAATCAGAAATTTATCCTCTCACATATGTGAGGGTTTCAGAAGTCTGAAATCTAGGTGTCAGTAAGATTGCTTCCTTCTGTATGAGAATCTTTTCCATGCCTGTCTCTTAGTTCTAGTGATGACCAGCAAGCCTAGGCTTTCCTTGGCTTGTGGCAGCATAACTCTAACCTCTGCCTCTGTCTTCAAATGACCATCTTCCCTCTCTGTGTCTGTTTTTGTCTCTTTTTTTTAATAAGGAAACCAGTCATTGGATTAGGGCCTACCCTACTGCATCTGCAAAGACTCTGTTTCCAAATAATACCACATTCATAGGTTTGAGGGATTAGGATGTCGGCATATTTTTTGGGGGGACATAACTCAATCCATAACACCTATATTTTAAACATGTGCTAAACTAATTAATACCAGCCCATACTTTCTTGAAGATCAAATAGTTTCATGGATGAACCTTGAAAACATACTGAGTGAATTAAGAGAGACACAAAAGAACAAATACTGGTATGATCCTGCCTATATAAAATATCTAAAATAAGCAAATACATAAATACCAAAGCATGTTAGTGGTTACCAAGGATAGGTAGGTGGGAGGAATGTGGAGGTATTGATTAAGGGATATTGCATTTCTGTTAAAGGTAATGAAAAAATTTAGAAATAGATAGTGATGGTGGTTACACAACATGAGAATGTAATTAATGTCCCTGAACTGTATACATAAAAGTGATGGAAATGGCAATGTTCTATTACATATATTTCAGCATAATTCAAATGGTTTTTACTCCACTAAATTAACGCTTAGTAAACTTGTTTAACCTCAGTAAATTTTCACTAACTGAGTACACTTACGTAGCTAGCTTAATGTAGACTAAGAAACAGAACATGCTGGCATCTTAAAAGCCCTGATGCTCTACCAATCATTACTCACTCACCTGTCTCTGAGGATAAATACTATCCTGATAGGATAGTTAATTTTGCCAATTTTTATACTTTATATAAAATGGAATAAGTGAGTATATATACTCTTTTGGGTCTGGTCTCTTCTAATAAGCATTATATTTGTAAGCTTTATCCTTAATATTACATGTAATCATAGATCATTTTCATTGCTGATCATATCCCTTTGTGTGAATATACTATATTTATCTGTTCTGTTGAAGGATATTTGGATAATTTCCATTTTGGGGCTCTTATCACTGCTATGAACATTTTAGTGTTTGTCACTTGGTTAACATGTGTATGCATTTCTGTTTGATTTCTACCTAAATATAGAATTACTATTCATACACAGCTTTAGAAGATACTGTTGAACAATATTCTAGAGTGGTTGTACCAATTTATAAGCAATTTACTGCTCTTATAAGCAGTGTATGTAGAGAGATCCAGGTTGGATTCCCAGCCAATGAACCTCATATGCAGTCACCACCCATCTGTCTGTGGAGGTTTGTGTATTGCTATGATACTTAACACGCTTCAGTGGAGCTTCCCAAGACAGGCTAGGAAGAAAGGCCTGGCTATCTACTTCTGAAAATTAGCCAGTGAAAACCTAGGCTCACAAGGTCTGATCCACAACTGATCATGGAATGATGCAGGGCCAGGGAGCAATGTTTCATTCTGTTTTGCATGGTAGCCTTGAGTGTGTGGCTAAGTCATCAGCAGCTACCAACAGCAACAAGTAGAGTATGAGAGTTCCGGTTGTGCCACTCCTTCAGCATTCAGTATTTTCCATCTGTTTCATTTTAACTATTCTAGTGAATATAAAGTAATACCACATTATGGTTTAAGTTGCATTTCCCTAATGACTAATTAAATTGAAGATACACACACACATATATGCATACATGCATGTATGTGTGTATTGCCATATGAATATTCTTTTTTGTGAAGTGTATGTTCAAGACTTTTGCTCATTTTTCTTTTAGTATTTCTTTTCCATTATTCAAATCATTTATGTTTTTCTGTACATGCTGGATATGTGTCCTTTTTCAGGTAAATTTTTGTATTGTGAATAACTTCTGTCACTGGTTTGCTTTTTTACTTTCTTAATGATATGCTTGATAAACAAAAGTTCTTAACTTCAATATAGTGTAGTTTGTTTTTCCTTTATAGCACTTTTTGAAATATCTGCCTACTCCAAAGTCACAAAGATGTTAACCTCTGGTAAAAAAACTCTATTGTTTGACCATTCACATTTAGATGTATAAAGGATCTGGAATTGATTTTTATCCATGGTATGAAGTAAGGGTCAGGATACATTTTTTTAATCCACATGACATCAGTTGATCAGACTTTTCTTGAAAAGACCACTTTCTCCACTGCATTTACACTGTTACTTTTTTCATAAACCAAGTCACCATAAATTTATAGGTCTGTTTCTATACTCTGTTCCATTCCAGCTTTCCATCTATACCAATTCCACACTGTCTTAAGTACTATAGCTTTATTTCTGGTAGTGTTAGTGCTCTAGCTTTATTATTCTCCTTAGGATTGACTTGGCTATTTCTGGCCCTTTGCATTGGGAATGTGTTCAATCTATAGATTAATCTAGGGAGAACTGAACCTTTACAGTATTAAATCTTCTAGTCAGTTAGCCTAATCTGTTTAATTATATCTTTTTCAACTTCTTTTTGTAATGTTTTATCATTTTCAGCACAGAGATCTTATATTTTTTTGGTTAGATTTATTTCTAGGTATGGATGTTTTTGATGTTCTTTTAAGCAGGTTCTTTTTTTTTCTTTATTGCTTTCTATTTGTTCGTTGATGTATATTGACCTTGTATCGGGCAACTTTGATGTTTATTTCAATGTTTTTTACTGTAAAGGAGGTCCAAGAAAAAATGTTGAGAGAATTTACAAAAAGATTTGATCTTCAGAGTTACAATAAGACCAGTGATGGAATGGGAAATCTGCATGGAAATTACTTTTATTTATTTATATTTTTGAGCGCCATCTTGGAAATAATAAACTTTACATTGATCTACCTTCCTTAGGAGGAAGTGAGCATTAGTTGAAGTGATATATGTGGAAGTAGATAATAGAGTGGTGTACAAATAAAAAGTTTTTCAGGACACTGAAGGGGGCAAAGCTCTGGTGGTATAGTGCCTAAGGCATTTAACTGCTAACCACAAGTCTGGCAGTTCAAACCCACCAGCCACTCCTCAGAAGGAAGGTTGGGCTACCTACTTCTGTAGTGATACCACCTCGAAAACCCAAGGAGGGGTTGCTGTGAGGCAAATCCGATGAGATAGCATTAGTTTGGTTTGGTTTGGAAGGGGGCAGAAGTAAAATAAAAGTAAAATTAATTATGTTTATTCATTTACAGATATTTCCTGAGTACCTAGGCATTGCTCTGGGTAATGGTACATCAATTCAAAAAGGAAATAAAGAAATAAGAAATAGATAAATAAGTAAAACTCCCTGGTATGTCACATGGTGATGAGTTCTATAGAAGAAAAAAATCAGAAGAGGGAGCTAGGGAGTTTCCCCAGAGCAGGGATTGTGGTTTTTATAGTTCTGGTAGCATAGTGCCTAAGGCATTTGACTGCTGACCAGAAGGCTGACAGTTCATACCCACCAGCCACTCCTCGGAAGGAAGGTTGGGCAATCTACTTTCGTAGTGATGCTGCATCGGAAACCCAAGGAGGGGTCCCTGTGAGTCGGATCCAACTCCACGGCAGTGGGTTATTTTTTTTTTATCAAAGCCTCACAAAAGATTTTAACACTAAGAGCGATGAGCCACGAGAGTATCTCAGGGAAGATTATTTCAAACAGAGGGAACAACTGCAGAGGCCTTTGTGGTTGAGAACAGAATAAGCAAGGGGAAAGGGATGTAGAAGGTAACAGGTAAAGGTAAGAGGGTGGCAAACAGATTGTGTAGGACCTTATAGGCTACTGTAACAACTTTGAATTTTACTCTACACAAAATGGGACTCTTACGAGATTTTAAAAAGGGGAGTCATTTACTGGTTTGAAAGGCTCATTCTGGCTATTAAACTAAGATTGTATAGGGGCATAGTGAAAACAAGAGTCAATTAGGTTTTGCAGTAATCCAAGCGAGACATGGTGGTTTGAGCTGGGATGATGGAGATCCTGAGCAATTACCAGAATCTGCATATATTTTGAAGTAAGAGCCAACAATATTTCCTGATAAAGTGGAGTGGGAGCAAAAGAGAAATCAAATTGAATCCATAGTTTTAGGCCTGAATAATGAGAAGAATAATGTTATTTAGTTAGATGACAGGGTTTGAAGCGAAGATCAGAAATTGTTCTTGGACCTGCTTGTTTTGAGCTATCAGACTTGAGAATGGAGATGATCGATATGTTTATTTCTATATGTGTGTGAGTGTGGATACTTGTACGCGTGTGTGTGTGTGTATAAGTCAGTTCAAGGGACAGGTCTCAGCTGGAGACACAAGCTTAGGAATCTTAACTTTGTAATTTTTCCTGGATATGTTCCTTTGACTTGAGCTCTTAACTGAAGAAAGCATTAGAGGACTGACAATTGAGATCTGATAACATTAAGAGTATCGAGTCATTCAAGGAGATTTTTAAACAAAAAGTGACTAGGAGTGGATGGTGAGTAGGATTGGAAAAGAGGCATGAGGTAAGCTTCTGCCTGCCTCATTTGGTAAATTGGTAATGTTTTGTTTCTTGCTGGGGGAGCTAGTTACATGGGTGTGTTTCCTTTGTGAAATTGTATACTATGATTTGGGCACTTTCCTGTTTATATAATTGATTGTATGTTGCTTAAAAATCCATTAAAAAAAAAAAAAAAAGGACTACATGAAAAGATAGACAATGTGCTGTTTGAACCGAGAGAAGGGAATAATCAGTACTACCCATAAAGTTTTCTTTGAAAGGGCACTAGTTAAGTAGACAGATAGAGAACTTTCTAGAAAAGATAAAGCACAAAGGTCTGCACTTTGCCTTTCCAAGAGAAGCAGGAGTGTTAAGAGCCATTGGGTAGAGCAACCATTTAGTTAGACGATGGGTACCTGTTGTGGTTACCTAGTGCCACTCGGACAGGAATATACCACAAATGGGATGGCCTTAACAAACAGGAGTTTATTTTCTTACAGTTCAGGAGGCTAGCAGTCCAAGTTCTACTTGCCAGGCTCTAGGGGCTGGGTGAAAGCCCCTCGACCTTGGGCTTCGGCTCTGCCTCTTGCTCCCGGCCCACTGAAACTAGGGGCATCTCTTCACTCAGGCAGCTAGTGGCTGCTGAGGCTAATAAGCCCAAGGTCAACAAATAAAATGGCACAGTCCTGGTGTTACCAAACGACACAGCAGGCCGTTGATTCAAGTCCATTATAAGTCCCAAGGTCGGCAGAGCATGGCAGGCTACTGAACAACGACACAGCTACATGCAGGGTTCAAGCATGCCATAAGCTAGAGACCATTCCCAAAGCTGCTGCTTATATACAGGAAGCACACCACATACCCAAAGCAGCTACTCAGCTGCTTGTGGTAGATCCCACCATGGAGTTGATTGCCAGTCTCATCATGGGGAATAACTACCACCAGCTGCCCAGCCACTCAACCAGGCCCAGCCAAGTTGACACACAAATAAAACCACCACAGTACCTTTTCCAAAACAGGAAAATAAAGTACATATGGATTATTTGTAGGTAAACCTAGTTATCATATAGAATTGGCTTTTAGCATGCATCAGTATGATTTTAGAGTTATACTCAAAAGTTTTGAAGTCAATTTATTGCTTTTTTTTTTTCCAATTAGCAACATCTAAAAAGAATGTTCCTTTGTATTCCCACTGCATCTATCTTAGGCCTTTCTGCAGACTTTGTTGCTATTGTTGTTGTTATGTGCCGTCCAGTGAGACCCAACTCATAGCGACCCCTCCTTGGGTTTCCGAGGCAGTATCACTACTGAAGTAGATTATCCCATCTTCCTTCCGAGCAGTGGCTGGTGGGTTTGACCACCAGCCTTCTGGTTAGCAGTCAAGTGCTTCAGGCATTATGCTACCAGAGCTGCAGACTTTAAGGGTATCCAAATCTTGTTCCCTACCTTTATGTGTTACAAATATAAATTACTTTTTTTTTTTTTAATTTCAGAACTAAAGGATTTATTCTTACCCCTTTCTAATTCTCCCCTTTAAAAGCTGAAAGAAAAGTCTTCAGGGAGGAAAAATGAAATAGGAAGGATGATCCCTGAATAATGAGTTGTCTCTAGAGCAGCACTGTCTAAAATAATATAATGTAAGACACATTTGTAATTTTTAATTTTCTAGTAAACATGATTTAAAAAAAGAAATGGAAAGAAACAGGTAAAATTATTTTTATATTTTATTTAATATAATATATCTAAAATAGATTTCAAAATGTAATCAATATGAAACAATTTTAATGGTATAATTTTCCAAGTCTTTGAAATCCAACATGTATTTTATACTCATTGCACATCTTAATTTGGACTAGCCACATTTCAGGTGCTTAGTAGCCACCTGTGAATAGACCACAGCTCTAGAGCTCCAGTTACATAGCTAACTTCAAGAAGAGAAGTTACTGTTTTTAAGAGAGTTCCACTCATTCGACAGATACTTATTGAGTACCTTATATGTGCCATTGTAAAAATGGTGTGGGGGAGGCATCTGACCTCTTCTACCTTCACAAGGTGAGAAAAGAATCAGATCAACAGCAGCACAAGGCTATTTCCTGTGAGAAGGATGTCAGTCATACCTCCACCATTCAGCCATTTTACCAGTTCTGACACCAACTTTCTCTCCTACAGCAGCACACTGTACTTTCCTGCTGGGCTCAATAATTCATTACAGCGGCCACACAGAACTCACAGCAATACTCAGCATTATGGGGTTTATTAGGAAAGTAACAGGTTACAATTCAGAATCAGAAATGACTCGGAATACAATTCTTCAATCAGGACTGCCTCTTCTCAGCCCTCTCTCTGTAGCCCTCAGCCTCTCGGCTTTATAGACGTAGGTCTTTGCCCTGCTCAAGCAAGTGTTACAAAGCTTCTTTAGCTCTGCCTGTAAGTGCCTAGGGGAGCTCTGGTGGTTCTGACTCCAGCAGTGAGTTTGTTTTTTTTTTTGTTTTGTTTTGTTTTTTAAATGTTTAGAGGCACCCCACTCCACCAGCAAGCCTCCTACACAGAGGCACTCAGTTTTATCACTCTGTGGACTGGGAAGCCCGTCCCTGTGCCTCAAGCTGGTATTTTGGTTCTGCTGCTGCTGTTTCTCTGCTGCTGCTTCTCGCCGTCTCTGGCATCTCTGGTGGCACAGCTGTCTTGTCTCTTGGATCAAGGAAGTTCAACACAGGAATCCATTATTCGATGGACATACTTCACTCCTGACCCTTCTTGATGCTATTGAGAGCCCCTGCTTTCTGCCTCTGAGATGGTTCACTTAAAGTGAACCTAGCAGGATGCAAAACTGACTCAATCCCCATTTTAGGATTCCATACACCTTATTTTCATGGTCCCACTATCTACAAGGATGCCATGCACCTTATTTACATTATTAGCAATTTGGCGGGTCACAGCATCTCACATTTGCATGGTCTCACCCAGTCATCTGGTGGGAGTCACAAAGACCATGGCTAGAAGCGCTACACCAAGCAAAGCATTGCACTGCAGCCATGTTTTAGCTTACCCCAAAATACTGTACCAACACCTACTAGGAAATGTTTCTGTCATAATCTCATAAATAGCACTTCCTCAAAAAGTTTTTTTAATTATATTTACACAGATAGTTCTTTTTTCATATTATTTCCTTTTTAAAATATATTGACTTCAGCTAAGTGTTTCTATTCAATAACATAGATAATTGTGCTTAGTTAGAAAAATGTAAAATTTTATCTACTTTGGGAACTTGTTTAGTTTGAATTTCAGCCTTGAAGATTAAAACATTGAACTTATTTGAAAATCTTGTTTGGTAGTTGTTGGATCTAAAAATTAAGTTATGTAGGATAAAAGTGCTGTTTTTCATAGCTTCAAGTGTGAGTAACACTTTTGTTAATTTTAGAATATGTTGACATAAAACATTTTGGAAGCTAATGAGTTCATTGTCACTAGTGGGTGCAGAAAAAGCATATTTTCAAATTTATCATATTCATGTATCATTAAAAAATCACTTGGTGACAACATTTGCTTACTTATACATTTTTATGATCTAAGTAATTGCTATAAATTTTAAGGTCATGATTTTCATAATATTCTTATGTGATCATGTTTTTAAGACTAAAAACATTCATAGATATTGATATAAAATTGTAGAACTTAATTATTTAATGCATCTCTAATAGTGAGAACTTAAGAGTATGCTAGCTTTAACCCTTACATATATAAGCTTGAAAGAAAGGATATTAGATGGTTATAATCTGAGTTGTCAAGTAAAAGATCTAGGAATATTTGGTTTGAATTTTTAAATATCTTTACTTTCCTCCCCCTTCCCCCACAGGTGTATAAAATACTGGTAAAGAAAAGCCCAGAAGAAAGCTGGGTAGTTTTTAGAAGATATACTGACTTCTCTAGACTTAATGACAAAGTAAGTTCTTTAATAAATCCAAAACTGACTTTCAATTTTGAATTATTATCTATTCCTTACATTTCTTCTGTTATATTTGAGTTTTTTCTTGCTATTAACTATTTGAATCAAAATGTTCTTATTTCACTTTAATAACCTAAACTCCCATCTATACACATAGCTTTATTTTTGTGGGGGAAAAAAATATTTTTAATGTGAAAACTTAAAATAGCTAAAAGAAAATACAAGTGATTATAAAAGTTTGTGGATTTGGAGAGATACATAGTATACCCCCAAAATCATGTGATTATAAGAGAATGAAAAAAAATATTTTTAACATATTACTGCTTTCCTGGAAGCTCTGGTGGCATAGTGCCTAAGGCATTTATTTGACTGCTGATGAGAAGGCTAGCAGTTCAAACCCACCAGCCAGTCCTCAGGAGGAAGATTGGGCAATCTACTTCTGTAATGATACCACCTCGGAAACGTAAGGAGGGGTCTCTATGAGTTGAAATCTACTCGATGGCAGTGAGTTTGGGTTTTTTGGGGGGTTTACTACTTTCCTGTTCCTACATAACAAATGATCACAAATGTAGTGGCTTGAAACAACGTCGGTTTATTATCTCATGGTTCCAGTAGGCTCAGCTGGCTCACTATTTAAGTTTCATAAGGTTAAAATCAAGCTGTTGGCCAAACTTGCACTTCCTTGGAGGCTGTGAGGAAGAATCATCTTCCAAGCTCATTCAGTTTGTTGGCAGAATTCAGTTCAGTTCAATTCCTCAAAGTCGTAGAATCCCATTTTCTTGCTGCCCGTCAGCCAGAGGTTGCTTTTAGCTCCTAGGGAATACTCTTTACTTCTCAACATGTGGCTCCAGCATCTTCAAAACCAGAAACAGCATGTCACATCCTTCTTGTGCTTTGCGTTCACTCTGGCTTTTCCTTCTGCCACTGGCGAGAGAAAACTCTCACTTTTTAAGGGCTAATGTGATAAAATTGTTGTCGTTAGGTGCCATCGAGTCATCTCCGATTCGTAGCAACCATATGTAAAACAGAGTGAAACACTGCCCGGTCTTGTGCCAGCTTCACAATCCTTGCTATACGTGAGTCCATCGTCATAGCCACTGTGTTGGTCCATCTTGTTGGGGCCTTCTCCTTTTTCGTTGATCCTCCACTTTACCAAGCATGATACCCTTCTCCAGGGAATGGTCCCTTCTTATAACATGACCAAAGAAGGTGACACAAAACCTGGCCATTCTCACTTCCAGGGAGCATTCCAGCTGCACTTCTTCCAGGACAAATTTGTTAGTTATTTTGTCAGTCCACGGTACTTTTAGTATTCTTCGCCAACACCACAACTCAAAAGCATCAACTCTTCTTTAGTCTTCCTTATTCATTGTCCAGCTCTCACATGCATATGAGGCAATTGAAAATACCATAGATTGGGTTAGGCGGACCTTAGTCTTCAAGGAGACATCTTCGCTCTTCATCACTTGAAAGAGGTCTTTTGCAGCACATGTGCCCAATGCAATATGTCATCTAATGTCTTGACTGCTGCTTCCATTGGTGTTGATTGCAGAACCAGGTAATATGAAGTCTCTGACAACTTCAATCTTTTCTCCATTTATTATGATGCTGCTTATTGGTCCAGTTGTGAGGATTTTTGTTTTCTTTATACTGAGATGTGATCCATATTGCAGACTGTAGTCTTCAGTCTTCATCAGTAAGTGCTTCAAGTCACCCTCATTTTCAGCAAGCAAAGTTGTGTCATCTGTGTATCTCAGGTTGTTAATGAGCCTTCCTCCAATCCTGACACCACGTTCTTCATCATATAATCCAGCTTTTCAGATTATTTGTTCAGTATACAGATTGAATAAGTATGAGAAAGGATACAACCATGACACAGTCCCTTCTTGATTTTAAACCATGCATTATCCCCTTGTTCTGTTTGAACAATAAGCTCCTCCTGGTCTATGTACAGGTTCCTCATGAGTACAATTAAGAGTTCTGGAATTCCCATTCTTCTCAACGTGATAAAATTAAATCCATCCAAATAATCTCCCCATCTTAAACTGAACTGATTAGTAAACTTAATTACATCTGAGAAATCTTTTTTGCTGTATGGCTCAGGGGTTAAGCACTCAGCTGCTAACTGCAAGTTTGGTGGTTCAAAATGACCAGCCAATCCATAGGAGAAATACGTGGCATTCTCCTTCCATAGAGATTACAGTCTTAAAATCCCTGTGGGACAGTTCTTTGTCCTGTAGAGTTGCTATGAGTTGGAATAGACTTCATGGCAACAGGTAACATGACAGAGTCACAGAAGTAACACAAGTTGCAAAGGTCTTGGAACTATTTAGAATTCTGCCTACTATACATATGAAGCAAACAAATAATTGCCAAAGGGACAGGGAGGCCGCATCTTCTGACCTCCTCTAACCCCACAAGAGGAAGACAGACTCACCATCAGTAGCCCAAGGCCTATTCCTGGGAGGCCAGACATGCTGCCTCCCTTCAGCCCTTTCATCAACCATTTCTTCTGTAGCACCTACCACCTCTCTGCTGGGTTCGATAGTTTGCTGCAGTGGCCACACAGAACTCACAGATTATGGAGTTCATTAGAGAAGCAACAGGCTACAATTCAAGTTCAGAAATGCACTCAATCTCTCTCAGCCAATACTCTCAGTCTGTCTCAACAGTGCATGTCTCTCAGTGTCTCTCTCAGCCAGCAGTGAAAGATTCCTTCTGCCTCTAGGAGGGCACCTTTTGAGCCTGGCAGAGTAGCCAAACTAACCAATCCCAACATCAGAGTTCTGCACACCTGAGAGAGAGTGAACTTCCCAAAAAATTACTTAATGCTATTCCCAACAGAAATACCCCAAGTGGATAACTTTAGCAATCAGCTACTCAGTTGCTCACAGCAAATTCCACCATGAAGTTTACAAAGACTTATGGCTAGAAAAGCCACACTATGTAATTTACTACAGTGCAATAATAATAAAAAAAAAAAAAAAAGCCATTGCTATCAAGTTAATTCCAACTCATAGTGACTCTCTTCTTTTCTCTCTCTCCCTCTCTCTCCTCTCTATCTATATATGAAGAGTGTTTAAAAATAAATGATAAAAAGTGAGCACAAAAGTAGTAAATACAACAAATGAAATGAATAGATTATTTCACAGAAGAAATATAAATGACCAGTAAATTTATAAAGCATTTAATATCACAAAAATTCCAAGAAAAGAAAATTAAGAAGCTTTTATACCTGTCAAGCTAGTATTATTTAAATGTTGTTATTCAGTGTTGGAAGAATGAACCTTCCTATTGGACACCTTAAAGTTTTGCATAATTTTGTGGGGGGTGGTTTGTGGTTTATTGGTATTTTGGGAACCAAGAGAAAAGCATTTTTTCAAAAGAAGCAAATGGTTTATGATGCTTCTCAGACCGAGTGAGAATACCTTAAAACATCCAAAAATTATTTCCTGATTTTGACAGGTGTTTAGTAGAGAAAACTTCACTAATTCTATTCGCTCCCATTTGTCACCTTCACATTCTTCCTTTGGACTACTTAAAACTTAAGTTAGTATATTCTTTTAATATTTGATGGTGTGACATCCAATTTATGTGATTTAGCAACTGTCTGACTGCCAAAACATTTCCACCATTCTGAAAACGTCAGCTTCAATGTAAAAGTATAATGTAAAGTGCCCAACTATTTTAGCAATAAAATGTTATTTGTAATATAACACTAGCATGTATGAATTTTATTACTATTTATTGCAGTGATGAATTAAAAAACTATAATATCTACTCCTATTGATTTTTTAAGATGATAAACAGGAAAATCAAAGCAATTCATGAACTTACCAGATACTTAAATGGAATTCTTAGGTTTCTTTTAAAATTATTGTAATTTTGTTCAAGTAGACTTAAAGTTTTAATTTAAAACTATTTAATGTTTCATGACTTAAAAATTTTCTATTTAAGCCTTAACTATTTAGTGTTTACTTCCTTTTATCTTTCTAGATTTATCTTTATTGCTAACGTATTTCTTAATCTTAGACAAACTGAGATATAGATAGTTCATATGGTTTTTGAAAAATGATGCTAGTAATTTAATCTAAACTTAATATCTCTATGACAACTTCAAGTTGGTCTTTTAAAATTAATAAGGGTGTAAGTCAGTCTTAGCAATACAATTTAAAAATGAGCGTTGGACATGAACAGACACTTCTGTAAAGAAGATACTCAGGTGGCTAACAAATACATGAAGAAATTTTTTAAGGAGTTCTGGTGGTGCAGTGGTTTAAGCATTCAGCTGCTAACCAAAAGGTTGGTAGTTCGAATCTACCAGCCAGTGCACAGGAGAAAGATGAGGCAATCTGCTTCTGTAAAGCTTTATAGCCTTACAAATCCAAAGGGGCAATTTTACTCTGTCGTTTAGGGTCACTGTCAGTTGGAATCGACTCAATGGCATTGGGTTTGGTTTATTGGTAAGGCAATCGTTTAAGCACCAGAAAAAGCTCCAGATAACACTAACTTTTACAGATAAGAATCAAAAATTTATGTTAAATACCAGCAGGCCCATAAGTTAAATTGTAGCTAATATTTGTATAATTGGTAATAATAAAGTGAAATATAAGGATCTTTCATTTTATAAAATGATCCAGTATTTATGTAATGAGTAGTTTGAGTTCATCACTGTGCTAGGAATTTGGAATTATATAGAAACTGTAGATAATGATGATAAATCTAAGAAGTTTACATCTGAGAAATAAAGGTTTACCCAAAAAAAAAAAAAAAAAATAGAGATAAAGAGAGTGAGTGCATACACATATAATAAAAAATGACAGTATAAATAAATATTAGATGAGATTTAACATGTTTCATGATATAGATAGTCAAAGTATAAAAGGATAGTGAAGCTTGGAGAAACCAGGAGTTCTGTTGAATGGGTTGGGATATTATGTTGATTAGAAAAGAAATATTTACTGAACTATTAATTTCCCCAGATACTAGACCCCTCTCACAGCTCAGTGAGATAGATTGTAGTTTTTACCTTTTTATACATAAGGAAATGAGTCTGGAGAGATTAATTAGCCCAAAGCCAGACTGCTAGTAATTCACAGAGTAATTCAGACTCAAGCCTGTCTGACTCCAACGGCCATGCTTTTTGCAGTACACCAAGAGATATAGGAGATGATAGCTGGGGTTTTTTAAGTCTTTTATATATAATGTCAATAAACTATGTCTATATATATGGTAAATAAACCCTGGTAGCACAGTGCCTAAGGCATTTGACTGCTATTGTTGATTCAAATCCACCAGCCACTCCACAGAAGCAAGACTGGGCAATCTACTTCCATAAAGATTTACCACCTGAGAAACCAGTGGGAGTCTCTATGAGTTGGAATCAACTCAATGGCAGTGTTATTTTTTTTTTAATATATAAGGCAGTATTCCCTGTTTCACAGTGAAGATACATGAAAAAGTTTTAGCCATCTTAATGATTACACAGGAGCTCTGGTCGTGTAGTGCCTAAGGCACTTGACTGCTAACCAGAAGGCTGGTGATTGAAACCCAGCAGCCACTCCGCGGAAGGAAGTTTGGGCAATCTACTTCCGTAGTGATACTGCCTCGGCAACCCAAAGAGGGGTCACTATGAGTCGGGTCCAACTTGAGGGCACATAACAATAACACAACAATGATTACACATACATAATTAAAATCATATCTATAAAATAACATTTATTTAGAAGTATCATTTTTCTCTATAACATTTTATGAAATAATTTTATTCAAACTCTGTACATGATCCTCAATCATCAGGAGGTTTTCATAACTGGTACTTACATTTTTAGCCATCTAACAGAGCTTTCCAGAGCCTGTCATTGTTTCATCTAATTTGTTTCACACTGAAGACTTTTTTGTACTGTACAATTGCTGTCCCTGGGTGTTTTGTTCTACATCACAAGTACTTTTATATTAAGACACTTGTTTTTTCATCTGTCTACTGTAAATAGTTGTATATTGAGGAGCTCCATTATGTGCTATATTTTACATTTTTTTTCCTCTTTCTTTTGTGGGAGCTCTGGTAATGTAGTGCCTAAGGCACTTGACTGCTAACCAGAAGCCTCATGATTCAAACCCACCAGCCACTCCTCTGAAGGAAGGTTGGGCAATCTACTTCCTTAGTGATACTGCCTTGGAAGCCCAAGGAGGGGTCGCTATGAGTCACACGTGACAACAACAGCAACACTTATTTTAAAAAAAAAAGGAGGGGGTGGAAAAAAAAGAAGAATAGCTGAAAGAATTAGTGAAGCTTAAGAAATAAGTTCAGAAAATGATCAGAAATTAAGTGAGGCTAGGCTTCAGGGAACACACCAAGGTTTCAGCATACATGAGTCTGGTTAAGATATTGTCTAAGGGCTTTAGATATTCCCATCATATGTTTCAATATTATTGCCATTAGCGTGAATAATTTCTGAAATAGCCCTCAGATTCAGAACTGTCGGTAGAATAATATGTTAGAGAGCCTAAGTTACAGGGGGCAAGGAGAGAAATCTCTCCATTTCAACTTATGCTGCTTCCTATTGAATAAAGAAGGAGTTGAGATGCACATCTGGACGCAGCACAAAGTCAAGAATGTTTAAATATTATAAGAACAAGACCCATTTATCTATACGAAAAAAAACCACTGCCGTCAAGTCAGATCCAACTCATAGCAACTCCTCCTTGGGTTATCTGTAGTTACATAGAAAAATAAATAGCCAATTGACAATATAAATTACTGATCAGAATTGAAATGCACTGGTGAAAACAAATACTTTTCTACAGAACAGTGATCATTTCTTGTCTTTATTGTATTCTCTTGTGTTAATAGTCTAGCTTCAGCTTCCCTAGGAGTTTATAAGAGCCTCTTTTAAGGAGGGAGCGTCATGAGGTGGAGTGCATATGCTTATAGAGTTTATAAATCTAGGGGATTGTAGGATGGGTGAGGTGATACACAAAGTGCAGAAATACATCACCAGACAGGAGTGAGTGAATCTTCAGACGATTTCAGCTCCCAGTCTTCGAGTCTTACAGCTCAGGCCTCAGTTGTGAAGCAAGATGTGTCATCCTTATTGTGCTCTGTGTGAATTTATGGCCTACAGAATCCATGATCTTAATAGATGATTGTTTTAAACCAGTAAGTTTTGGGGTAATTTGCTGCACAGCCATAGTTAACTTTAAAGAGACTTAACCTAGCCTGTAAGGTTTGGGAGAACTTTCCTAAGAAAGTAAAATTTAATCTCAATAAGCATGTTGTTATGTGCCGTCAAGTTGGACCCGACTCATAGCAACCCCTCCTTGGGTTTCCGAGGCAGTATCACTTCGGAAGTAGATTGCCCAAACTTCCTTCCGAGGAGTGGCTGATGGCTTTGAACTGCCAGTCTTCTGGTTAGCAGTCAAGTGCCTTAGGCACTATGCTACCAGAGCTTCCTTCAATAAGCATAGCGTATCATAAACCAAAATGTAAAAACTAAAACTATAAAAATGTTGTTGTTGTTATGTGCCGTTGAGTCGGACCCAACTCATAGAGACCCCTCCTTGGGTTTCTGAGGCAGTATCGCTACAGAAGTAGATTGCCCAACTTTCCTTCCGAGGAGTGGCTGGGTTTGAACTGCCAGCCTTCTGGTTAGCAGTCAAGTGCCTTAGGCACTATGCTACCAGAGCTCCTACTACAGGGAAATATTTGCAACCTTGTAGTGAAAAAAAGATTCTTAGATAGTATCTAAAGAAACACAAACCAAAGGAAAAAATTGAAAAGTTACATAATGTTAAAATGAAAATTTAATTGTAAGTTAAATTTTGTTTTGTTGTTCTGTTAAGGAAATGGAAATGGAGGCCATGGTTCTTCTTCGAGAAAATATATATTATATCTGACAAAGGCTTTGTATCCAAAATACATAAAGAACTCTTATAATTCAATAAGAAGATAACAACCCAGTTTTAAAAATGGGTGAGGCTCGTAAGACTTGAATAGATAATTCATCATATAAGCTATACAAATGCAAATATGCATGTGAAAAGATGTTTAAACATCATTTGTCAACAGAATAATGCAGATTAAAACCACAATGAAATACTACTATACACCCACTAGAATGGTTAACATTAAAAACACCAACAGTGCCAACTGTGGGTAAAAATAAGTGGCAACTGGAACTTTCTCAGAAATCAGGAAATAAACCAATGAAGACATAAAAAGCTGAGTTGAATTTAATTATTTTAAGCTTATTTCATGAATACTTTCTTATAGGGAGCAGGATAAATTTTGTAGAATTGATATAATTGAGTTGAACATTGTGTTTTCTTTTCCTTTTCAGTTAAAAGAGATGTTTCCCGGCTTTCGATTAGCACTTCCACCAAAACGCTGGTTTAAAGATAATTACAATGCCGACTTCCTAGAAGATAGACAATTAGGATTACAAGCGTTTCTTCAAAATTTAGTAGCTCACAAGGACATTGCTAACTGGTATGTAACAAATTAAGAATATAAACACATTCAACAACTGGCTTAAACTAAAGAATAAATCTAAAACCAAGCCAAACCCACTGCTGTTGTTGAGTCAGTTGCAATTCATAGTTATCCCCACTGGGTTTCTGAGGCAGTGCATCTTTATGGAAGTAGATTGTCCAGTCTTGCTTCTGCAGGTGTTGGGTTTAAACCACCAACCTTCTGGTTAGCAGTCAGATGCCTTAGGCACTGTGCTACCAGAGTTGCTAAAGGATAAATCTAGGAGCATAGTTATTCAAACATAAAAATATAGGGTAAGAGTATAATTAAATGTCTTTTCTAATACGGAGCTATATGGAATTTTCTCTCTCAGTTTTACTTGGTGTTTGTTTTTTTTATCAGTACTTTTAAAAAGTGAGCAAATTCAAAATTTAGTTTATAACATACTCTCTGAAACCAAGCAACAGTAAATTTTATTTTAGAATCAGTATTTTATTTAAAGTAAGTTCACATATTAATAGGATTTTGGTTAATATGACACTGTATAATTTTGAAGGAGCTCAGGTGGCACAGTGCCTAAGGCACTTGACTGTTAACCAGAAGGTTGGAGGTTCAAACCCACCAGCTGCTCTATGGAAGGCATATGGGCAATCCACTTCTGTAAAGATTTACTGCCTTAGAAATCCAGTGCTGGTCACTATATAATTTTGAGGGTAATCATTCTCGATACTTCTCCAAACTAGTAAAAAGGAGTAAAATTATCAAGTGGGGTTACTTTGTATAGAAGATAAAATAAAAATACTGAAAACTACTAAAAGGAAGTGAAAAGGTCTGTATAGGTTTTTAGCTTCAGAATATATTTGTAAGAATATATATTACAATTGCTTCATGATTTACTATCAGCTGGGTATCCAAGTTTGCAACTTACATTATCAGGTAAGTTTGAACTATTTTGAAGAAACTGGAGTGCATTCACAATGCAGCAATAGCATATTTTATAGATATCTACGTCTGTAAGTGTCTCTAGCAGTTTTTCACCCAAGAATGAAAAGCAGTTAAGAAAACTATTCTGTCTCATTTGTTCTCCCTTTCTTTTTTCCGATCTTTCTTTTATGTATCTCATCTTGTGTTGTACATAACACACACATATTGTACATCTTGCTTCATCATATAGGCTGCCTAAGTTTGAGTCTTCTTGAGATCCGTGCCCATTCTATCTCATTCCACCAATTATTCCTCTAACAAAGGAACTACAACATAGACCACTTCTCTCAACTCCCAGTTATATCCAACTATCTCCTTGACATCTCCTTTGGATGTATCAGAGTTATTTCAAACCTAAAACAGACTTAAAAACTTACTCTGCAGACTTTCCTTCTCCATTTCTGAGCGCTTTCATGCACCCAGAACCTAGGAGTTACCCTTGACACATCCCTCACTGCCTTTATCTCTTCCTTTCCATTTTAAATGCCACTCAGCTCTGTCTACATTTCTCCATCCGTGTCATCAGTACTCCAGTCCAAGCAGTTACTTCTTGCCTCAATTACTGTAGAAGCTTTCACATTGAACTTCCTCATCCACTGTTACTTTTCCAGTTCACTTACTGTCACGGTGATCTTTTGTTATGCAATCTAATTTATTATTCTTTCTGCCCCTGCTTACCTGCTTGTCTTTCTAGCTTCTTGTTTTATTATTCTCCCCACCTTCTTAACTCTCTGTGCATCACTTTATTGGTCTTTTTATAATTCATCAAAACACCTTGCTCTTTTTCCCTCGGGGTCTTCAAATATGCTGTCCATTCTGCCTGGAAAGGTAACCTTTCTCACTACCCCATCCAACCCTGGCCTAGATGCTCTTGTACATTCTCTCAAACTTCAACACAAACTTTACTTCCTTAGGTGATTGGCTTTCCTTACCTACTCCTCATCCACCACTGCCACCACCAAAGACTGGATCAGTTCTTTCTCACCATACTAGCCTTTCTCAGCTGAGAGAACAACTCTGAGAGCCAACTCCTAATGCCTTAAGATATTGTATACACTGAATTAACTTTTTCCCTGTGCTTTGAAATCGATAATAGGTTGGACAATCTACTGTAGTGATACCGCCTCGGAAACCGAAGGAGGGGTTGCTATGAGTCGGGGACAACTTGACGGCACATAACAACAACAACAGCACTCAATCTTAAGAGAACTGAGAAAGTACTAGTCACTCAAATCATTTTCAGTAGGATTTCTCTCATGGAATCTTAGTTGAGAAAGGCTGGTTGGTACTTTTTCTTTCATATCATGTCAGTTTTAATTATTTCTGTTTGTATTTGATTATGTTTCCCTCACCACACTATAAGGTTTATAACCAAACTCACTGCCATCGTGTCAGATCCAACTCAGCCACCCCTCTTGGGTTTCTGAGGCCGTATCATTAAGGAAGTAGATTGCCTAATCTTTCTTCTGAGGAGTGGCTGGTGGGTTTGAACCACTAGCCTTCTGGTTAGCTATCGAATTCCTTAGGCACTATGCCACCAGAGCTCCCTAAGGTTTATAACAGCAGGTCATATATCTGTTTTACTCAGCATTCAGTATCCACTGCTTAGCACAATGCCTGACATAGTAGGTTCTCAATGAGTACTTGTTAAATAAATGATAGAATTGTTGGTATCCACAATTGTTTATTTAGAAAAAAAGGATTGAAGGAAATATGACAAAACTCCGATCGATTCTAAGTAGTGAAAAAGTGGTTGTTTCCTACTTTTCTGCATTTTTTTAAATAAATTTCTTAAAATAAAATAAAAAAAAAGATTAATGTTAATTTAGACATAAAAAACAGGAATAAAAACCAACACACACTAAAATAGAAAGCCTTTGGAGAAAATAAATTTTATACCATTCCGTGAAAAAAAAAGACTTTCATGACTTGTCTTTTATTCAGTAAACTTTTATGTCTCTGTATTAAAAATGTTTTGGTGAATTAAAATAAAATATATTCTACAAATAACTATTTTTATCTAATGAAATATTAAATAATATGAATCAAGTGAACAAGTTCATTTTGTGACTTCTTAATCTTCTAAAATAGTGAAAGTGTATTTTGGTTGAAATTTTCAGGTACATCATTTTTTTTCTTTTCTTAATTAGTGATAACACATGTCATTCTCTGAAGTAATCATTGCTAGGAACAATCTTGAGTGTTTTTTAAACTTTACACTCAATGTAGTGGTATTGGTGTGCTTAGTTTTTTAAATAGATAATTCAGGGAAAGAATGGTTCCATAGTCAAATAAGTTGGGCAGAGGTTTCATTTTGCATTCCTAAAGTATTAAATGTTCTGAGAAATCTTTCATGAGAGGATCTAGTATACATTGCATTTATTGGCCTTCCTACTTTTATCATAACATATCATCAGACATTCCAGGAATGCTGTTAAATCACTTAAATGGAACTCAAAATAAGGTTTCTTCTGCCCATTGCCTTTTTTATGGTTGTTGGGTAGCATATTTCATTTTTCACTGCAGGAGGTTTCTTAATTAAGTACTGCCCTAAAAGTGAGAGGAAGAGGAAAGAAAGGGTTATTTAACAATATAGTAAGCATTTGTCCTATATCATGCTAAAAAGGGTATAAAATAAGTTGTGGATATACTCATTGGTCTTAAAATTCATTAGGAGAAATTTGGCTTCTGTTTGAACAAAATAATGGAGTTTATGAAATGCTACATTGTATGATAGGAGCTCTGGTGGCATAGTACCTAAGGCATTTGACTGCTAACCAGAAGGCTGGCGATTCAAACCCACCAGCCACTCCTCAGAGGGAAGGTTGGACAATCTACTTCTGTAGCGATAGCTCTTCTGAAACCCAAGGAGGGGTCACTATGAGTCAGATCTCACTCGACAGCAGTGCATTTGATTTTTTTGGTTTTGGTACATGGTGTGATACAGATTATGAAAGTAACAGGAACTCCGAAAGAAGATCAGCACTCACCAATGATCAAGCAATGCTGGATGTAGGAGGTCGAATTTGAGAACTTTAAAAGCTAGATTAAGATTTTAGATAAGAAGATAGAGAGGAGTCAGAATCAAATAATTAGATGATATGTAAAAAGTGTGAGGTGGCCAAACAGCTACTTATTAGTTGAAGGTCGATACATTAAAAAAGGACTAGTACTTCTTTACATTTCTTTGAGATTATATTCCAGAAATATCTCCCCATGCCTCATTATTGTTCCTCCTGTTTAAAAATGACTGATTCTCAAAAATGTCAGGGGCTGTATTACTAAAATTTTCTGCCATCAGTGTTACCGTTACTATTGCACTATGCAGCAAAGATTTTAAATACCTCCACAATCTAAAGTCAAATAGCTGGTTTATAAGGTAGTTCACCAAATAAAAGCTTGAGTGTATCTAAAAATCTAAGAAGAGAATGGGAAAAGGTTCTTTTATTTTTTATAGTCCAAACGGAAGAGGGGAAAATCCCTTCTAAGAAAAAAAAATCCCTGACACCTCTTTATGAAAATATTGTTGTCTTGTTCCACTTGGTTCTGTCTTTGGTAACACCATGTGTTGTAGAGAACTGATCTATGGAGTTTGCTTGAATCACCAGGCATTTTCTTCTGTGGTGCTGCTGCATTCATTTGAACGGCCAGCCTTTTGACTGCTGGCTGAATGCAAACAATTGTGCCACCCAGGGACCTTTTTGCAAACAAAACTGCATTTAAGAATCCCTACTTAAAACATTCATTAGTTACCTGTTGATAAGCCAATTAGCATTCTGTTATAGTTGAAATGGCAGCGTGGAAAAGATGACCATCTTTATATTGCCAACTAATTTTTTACTAGTAAGGGAGCCCTGGTAGAGTAGTGCCTAAGGCACTTGACTGCTAACCAAAAGGCTGGCGGTTCAAACCCACCAGCCACTCTTCAGGAGGAAAGTTGGGCAATCTACTTCTGGAGTGATACCGCCTCAAAAACCCAAGGAGGGGTCGCTGTGAGCCAGGTCTGACTCGAGGGCACATAACAACAACAACAAGGGAGCTCTGGTGGCATAGTGCCTAAGGCAATTGCTGCTAACCAGAAGGCTGGCGGTTCAAACCCGCCAGCCAC
>NW_006921716.1:8650059-8655907 GCF_000298275.1 Orycteropus afer afer | reverse complement strand
GCTAACCAGAAGGCTGGCGGTTCAAACCCACCAGCCGCTCCTCGGAAGGAAGATGGGGCAATCTACTTCCATAGTGATACTGCCTCGGAAACCCAAGGAGGGTTCGTTATGAGTCAGACCCGACCCGACGGCACATAACAACCACAACAACATACTAGGAAGAACATGACAGTTTGTCAAGGTGAAGGATGTGTAAAGATGGATAGAAAGAATAAAGTCTATTGCACATTCTTACTTAATATTAAATAAATTTTGCTATTTATTTTTTATGATGTCTTGTGATACTTTGAAGTTGTAACATCAACAAAAGGAAGCCAAAAATGAGACAATAAGCATTATCCTGTGAAAGTAGGAGTATCTGTTGAAAACTAAAATCCATCTCAAATTTGAGAATTGTACTACAACAGTGGATAAAAGTTTGTTCTGATATTCTTAATAGTTTCAGTAATTTTTTTCTAACTGCATAGCTTTCACAATCACTTACCTATTGAATACTTAATCTGTGCTGTACTAGTTAAGTTGGATGTAGTCTGCATGGCCCAGGAACTTGTTACTTGATGTGAAGCAGTGCTTGGTAAACAGGATATTAATAATACAGTGTAATATGTCCTATGGAAGGGATTTCTAGAAGATCTAGAATAACACTGAAACTAATAGAGGGTAGGGAAAGGGGTTTAGACACTTCTGTGCCCATAAAGAGAAAGCAGCTAAACTGAGTCTTGAAGAATTGGTAAGATTAAGCCAGGTAGAGGTGGGAGGAGTGGGCAGGGACAATAGCAGTGATCATGAGCAAAGGCATGGGTGAAACAGTGTGATAGGAATGCAGATGTACTATTGATGGAGTGTCAAGTAAGAGAGGAAGTTAAAACTTGAAGGAAGGCAGGTGCTTTATGCCAAAGCCAAGACCTTTGCTTTGTTCCTCTTGCTAGAGAAACCATATATGGGTTTTAAACTGGGTTTGACATAAAACATTTGTTGGAAGGAATTAGATTAGAAGGGGTAAAACTGAACATTTCCAGTTTTTATTCAGAAGGAATAAAGTTGGATTAGAACAAATAAAACTAAGACAGAGACACCAGTGGGTGAAAAGTATCTAGGTTGAGAGTGATCAAGGTCTAACCTAAGCCTTTACTGCCAGGCCGCACATCCAGCACTGGAAGCTAAGCATGAGCCCTTCAGCCTCACAAGCCTCCACTCCAGTCTTAGACACTGTGAGCCTCACTGTCACTAGCCTTGATCTCTTGAGTCCTTAGCCTCAGCGTTGGATTTAATGTCCATTTTGTGTTGTTTAAATCCAACCCTAAGACTAAAGGACTCAGAGATCAAGGTTAGTGAGAGATCAAGGTTAGTGACAGTGAGGCTCACAGTCTTTGTGTTATTTGGGAGCTCTGGTTCAAACCCACCAGCCACTCTTAGGAAGGAAGGTTGGGCAATCTACTTCTGTAGTGATACTGCCTCAGAAACCCAAGGAGGGGTCTCCATGAGTCAGACATGACTCGATGGCAGTGAGTTTGTTTTTTTTTTATTTGTGTTATTTACTTTTAACCAGTCAAGAATACTGAAGAGAAATACTAAACTGATTTAACATTTCTATCTGAAGCCCTTCAGTTAGAATTAGTCTTAGAATTTTTATAATTTTAGAAATTTTGTAAATAAAATTCTGATTTTCATAAAATTATGCAATACTTCTTGTGCTTGGTTTTGACAAATTGGTATCTAATATTTTTAGTATATTTTTGCTTAGTTCTTAATTGACCTTTTTATCACTTATAGGGATTTGTCTTAGGGTTTTCCTCTTATTTTTAAACATACTTTTTGAGATAAAGAACATGAGCACGTTTAGCTATTAACTTGCTAGTCAGTTTTTTCTTTTTTAATTTTTGAAGTATAAACAGATAACATTACTATGAAAGAAAAAAATAACAGTAAATAGTGAAGGTTTACCGAGCTCTGGTGGTGCAGTGCCTGAGATATTTGACTGCTAACCAGAAGGCTGGCGGTTCAAACCCACCAGCCACGCCTTGGAAGGAAGACTGGGAAATCTACTTCCATAGAGATACCACCTCGAAAACCCAAGCAGGGGTTGCTGTAAGTCAGATCCAACTCCACAGCAGTAAGTTTGTTTTTTTTTTTTAATTATTATTATTAAGTTAGATTTGAAGAGATACCACCTCGAAAACCCAAGCAGGGGTTGCTGTAAGTCAGATCCAACTCCACAGCAGTAAGTTTGTTTTTTTTTTTAATTATTATTATTAAGTTAGATTTGAAGAGATTTTTATATAACTTGATGAATTTTATATTATTTGTAGTTTGCAAACATTAAAAATCTTTTAAAGAGAAGATTTGAAGAGATGTTTATATAACTTGATGAATTTTATATTGTTTATAGTTTGCAAATACATTAAAAATCTTTTAAAGAGAATCAAAGGAAGAGTTGAAGTTATAGTGCAGAGTAGCCCTTATGTTAAAAACAGTGCATTGTAGCAGAAAACCATCAGTGGTCTTCCTCTCCTCAGGCAAATTAAGCCAACAGCAGGTGCAATTTGAAAATGAAAGTTTTTTTCCAGATAACAGTAAAAGATGTTCTAGGTAGTAAAAGGAATACAAAGATAAATTCCAGATTGTTGGATTTTCTTTGGTCATACAGGTTTCTCTCCTATTCTGATATATTTCTTGCCTATATATTGTCACAGTCAAATGGAAACAAAAGTATTAAAGATTGAACAATGAAGGAAGATTAAGGGGCTGTATTGAACCTAAACATATTTAAAAAAAAGAGAGAGACTTTAAAATTGGTTGCTATTATTGTTATTGCGTGCTCTGAAGTTGATTCTGCCTTACACTGACCCTGTATAACAGTAGAACTGCCGCATAGCATTTCATAAGCTGAAAACTTTACAGGAGCCGAACACCAGTTCTTTTCTCCAGCAGAGTCACTGGTGAGTTTGAACTGCCAGCTTTTCAAAGGTTAGCAGCTAAGTGCTTAACCATTGCACCACCAGAGCTCCTTTTTAAATTGATGACTATATCTCAGTAGAGCTTTTAATAATGTAGACTTTGATATTTATATATTATTTGAATTCAGTTGATTTGTTTATAGACCATACATTGATAATACATAGAAAACCAATAAACAGAATGATAGCAAGCATAGGCATTCAATAAATATTTATTGAATCTAAATAAATTTCTCAAGTCAGTGTTCAGAGCAAGGGTGATGGCTTCCTTTCCTAGGGGGGAAAAATTTATATATCAGAATTTTTCGAAGAAAGGAGTTGTTTTCTTAAATAATACTGTCTCCCAGAGATTTGTGTGTCTTTCTATGGATAGGAGTAGAGCTTGGAATTGGGACTATTTTCCTCTACAAGTACTACTGAAGCAGAAGAAATGTAACTGCAAAGTGTTTTTAAATCAAAGTTGTAAAGCCATTTTTAAATACTCTAGAAGCATCCACTGAAAGAAAAAAAATTGAAGTACAAATTAGGAATTTTATTTATTCATAACAGGAAATGACTTTTTAGTTTTAATTGAAACTGATATATCTTTGATAGTCATTTTCTTAAAAATGAAATGCTATTCACCATTTAGCTTGGTCTCCTGTACCGTTATTCTGAATTTGTTTTATGTTGTAAAGTTTTTATGTAATGGTAAATTCCCTATCTCTGTTTATAAGATATTAGAAAATAACTTACAGTCACTGTATCTTCTATAGATTTTATATTTGGTTACTTGTATGAAAAGAAAGGAGCTCTGGTGGCTTAGTGCTAGTGCCTAAGGCATTTGACTGCTAACCAGAAGGCTGGCAGTTCAAACCCACCAGCCACTCCTTGGAAGGAAGGTTGGGCAATCTATTTTTGTAGAGATACCACGACAGAAACTCAAGGAGGGGTTGCTATGAGTCAAATCGACTTGACAGCAGTGAGTCTGGTATGAAAACATAAATCACCTTGCTTATTTTGGTATGGCAGCAGAACCAACTGGCTTAAAACATTTGCTTTTTTCTGTCTTTTGTAAACTTACGTATACCGCAGCTCTTTTTTTTGTTTTGTTTTGTTTTTCCTTTGAAAAGCCTTGCAGTGAGAGAATTTCTTTGTCTGGATGATCCACCAGGTCCATTTGATAGCCTAGAAGAAAGCAGGGTAAGTGCTGTATTATATATCACATGAAATGGGGAACAAATAATACAGTACAATAACTGCATTGTTTCTTGAATGGACTAGCAAAATATTATCATTTCAGACTATGGGAATTTTGCTCAGAAGGCTTTTAATGTTAAAGGTTTCCTTTCGTTTGAAACACATGGAGCTAGTTAAGTGAAAAAATTAATGCATGTATGTAGTTAATGAACCTTTAAAATGAAACTCTGCACTGTGTTCTCTTTACTATTGTGCAAAAAGTAAAGAAAATGATTTGGGAATTGATTTTACAACATTTAAAAGTATTATTTGTATGCTTAATTTTATTCCATCTAAGTGTCAAAGTGAAGAACCTACCGTTAATATCAAATTTAGAAGTGATTGTTTTATTATGGTCAGAGATAGAAGTGATTGTCCTGTTATCAGTTCAGCTGCTTGATGCTACTCAAATTACGTTAATTGACGTATTAAAGTTTTCTATTTCTTGAAGCAATGGTCTACATTCACAAACAGATTTGGTAATAGTAGATTAACTAAAATTTTGTGTAAGTTTTTCCTTAAATATTTACTGATATTTAAAAAAAACATATTTAATTGGTAAGTTTCTAACTTTTTCAGTTAAACTGAGTCAATTCTTTGTATTAGAGTAAATACCATATCTTTTTAAACAGCTTACTTAAAGTAGAGTTTTCATTAGTAAGATTCACTTATTAAAACCATATAATTTTTATTATGTCATGTTGATTTGAATCAGTTTCTCTGCTTTCACTCTGTTGGCATTTTGTGCCTGATAATTCTTTGTTTTGGGGAAAGGGACAATATTTTAAAATTTTCAATAAATTTTATAGAGTTGTATTGCCATCTAATTTTAACTATTTCTATCACCTCAAAAATGCAGCATGTTGGGATTCAAAATGGAGTCTTGTCAGTAAGCACCACACTATTTCCCCTCTAGCATCTAAGTGCTTGAAAAACTAGGTACAGCAGTTTGAATTAGGGATTTTGGTGCTCTGAACAGCTCACTGAATCAGAGTGCACCAAACACAGAAGAGCAGAATTAGAGGAAAGGCACAGGGAGCTTATTTAAGAAAGAACTACCTGGCGGAGGATGGACAGGCAGCCAAAAGAGAGACCACTGGAAACTTCCTGGAGCAGTCACCGACTGGCGGGCAAGGGCAGCCACCTGAGATCCCCGTGAGCCAAGAAAGAAGACACGCTATATCAGCATACCAGTGACCACTCCAACATCCAGCAGGCAGCCCCAGGTATCTGCTGCTAGCACTTGATTTTGTCAGTAATATGGGTCACCTGGGTGCAGGCGGGCGCACGCAGCACTGCTGAGTCTCAAGCGGAGAGCTCACTGTTGCACCAGGAGGGCGAGCTCCCTCCCCTTTCAGCAGGTCACTGAGTGGCCTTGGGTCAGCCCAGGAGACATTGTGCTTATCTTTGTCACTGATACTGGGACCACAGTTTACTAGCGGTACTTCCCCAACTCCAACACAGCTGAAATCACGCATATCTTTGGTGCTGCAGGTGGGCAGTATCTCAGACAAACTACCGAGCCATTAGCAGTCTTGCGGGATTGGAACAAAGAAACCAGGGACACCATGAAAAAGCACATAACAAAATGACAGCAACACATTCAAACTTATCAATAATTACCCTGAATGTTAATGGATTAAATGCACCACTCGAGACAGAGAGTTGCAGAT
>NW_006921716.1:8606366-8637629 GCF_000298275.1 Orycteropus afer afer | reverse complement strand
GTGGGGTTCATATCAGGTATGCAAGGATGGTTCAACATTAGAAAAACAATCAATGTAATCCACCACATAAATCAAACAAAGGAGAAGAACCACATCATCATATCAGTTGATGCAGAAAAGACATTTGATAAAATCCAATACCCATTCCTGGATAGCCATTGTGGAAAGCAGTATAGCGATTCCTTCAAAAGTTGGAACTAGAAATACCATTTGACCCAGCTATTCCATTACTAGGTATATATCCTAAAGAAGTGAGAGCCATGACAAGAGCAGACGTATGCACACCCATGTTCATCGCAGCACTATTTACAATAGCCAAAAGATGGAAACAACCTAGGTGTCCATCAGCTGAGGAACGGATATCCAAACTATGGTATATACACACAATGGAATACTATGCAACCCTAAAGAACCATGTAGAATCTGCAAAACACCGCATAACGTGGATGAATTTGGAGGACATTATGCTGAGTGAAATAAGTCAATCACAAAAGGACAAATACTGTATTAGTCCGAATAGTAAAAGTCAAGGAAAAATTTATCTATAGGACATTTTCTTTATTGGTTACCAGGGATGGGAGGGGAGGGGAGGGGAGGGAATACTGTTAGATAGATAGAGATAAGTTTTGATTTGCGTGAAGAGAAGGGCAATGTACCAAATGTGAGTTATCAATATAGTGGCATTGAGGAAGAGAAAGACATAGAGAGGAACGTGGGAAGTACAGACAACAAAGATGAACCCTTTTGCACATATAGTACGGCATGGTCAATGAAGGCAAACACAGGTATATGGGTGGATAGATGGGTAGACAGGCTGAATTATTAGGTATGTCTATGAAGTGGGGAGTGTATCCAAGAACATGTATAGGGTTAGCACACAGTGGTCCAATAACTTTATGTGCATGATCTGAATTCCCAGGTATATAGTGGAGCTGACAAGTGGCAAGGTTGTAGTCACTGCTTAGTCACAGCCAGGTACCCAGAGGGGCCGAGTAATTGAACCTGTGGGCTCGGGACCATAGACGCAGAGGACATCAAGCTCAATTGGCATAACATACTACACAAAACATTGTTCCACCTCCTGTGGCAAGTAGCGACTGGGATCTTAAAAGCTTGTAAGCTGCCATCTAGATGCAACAATGGGTCTGTCCTCGTCCAGAGCCAAGAAGAATGAAGAAAACCAAAAATTCATGGAAACAGTTAGTCCTAGCGACTGGTACACCATCAGATCTGCAGCCTATATGACTTTGAGACCAGAAGAACTAGATGGTGCCCAGCTACTACTGTCAACCACTTAGAAGAGTATCTTTGTAGGAGATCCTGGATAGACAGGGAGAACAATGTGGAACAAAACTCAAAATCATTTGGGAAAAAAAAAGGGGTGACCAGGTTTGCTGGCCCTATAAGAGCCTGGTGGAACCACTGGACTATGGCCCCTAGCTGCCCTTCAAGTCTGGAATTGAACACACGCCTGTGGCTTCCAGCCAAACAATAGACTGGCGTATGAGTTGAACATTTACCTGAGGTAGGTACACTCCTTGGAGAAAACAAGCATGGGAGAAAGAAGGGCTGCGTATGCACAGGGAGACAGCTCAGGGGGCAGGAGTGCTTGGAGGAATGAACACAGGAAAGAGGTAACTATTGGGAGGAAGTAGGAGGAGAGGTGTTGCATTGTGGTAAATTGTGGTCAATGTCATGAGACAAAGTGTATGTGAACTGCTGTATGGAAAGTATATTTGCTCTGTAAATTTTCACCCAAATCACAATAAAAAGAAAAAGAAATGTAGCGTGTTTTCAGTTAGTCCATACTAGCAGCCCCAAGCAACCACTGATCTGCTTTCAGTCTCAACAAATGTGCGTTTTCTATGTATTTCATATAAATAGAAAAACATACTACATGTAAATATATAGATCTAGATGTAAACTTTTGTATCTTGTTTCTCATTTAACAATGTTTTTCAGGTTCATTTGTGTTATAGCCTCTATCACAATCTCATTCATTTTTATTGCTGAGTGGTTTTCCATTGTATCGGTAGTCCAGACACCAGTTGATGAACATTTGAATTGTTCTAGTTTTGCACTATTATAAATATTGCTTCTATTAGCAATTTCATAGAAGACTTTGTGTAGACATGTGTTTTCATTTCTCTTGGGTCAATCCCTAGGAGTGGAATTATTTTGTCATATGATGAGCTTTCGGTGAACTATTTTTAAGGAAACTAACAGACTTTCTTAAAGTGGTTGTGCTATTTTTACCTTCCCACAAGTAGTATGTGTAAGTTCTATTTTATCCACATCTCACCAACATTTGATGTGTTTTTTAGGATTATAGCTATTCTCACGTGTGCGTATTAGTATTTAATTATAGTTTTAATTTAACTGTTGATGTTGATCATCTTTACGGAAGCTATTGACTTGTTTAAGTAAATGTCTTAGTCTTTAAAATTTTTTCTGTTTGTCGTATTGAGTTTAAGCATACTTTATTCTGGATGAAAGTCCTTTATCATATATATGATTTACAAATACTGTTTCATAGTCTCCATGTGTTTTCATTTTCTAAGTATTTTTTGAAGTGCAAATTTTTTCCATTTTAATGAAGTCTGCTATCTTTTTTTTTTTTTAATTAGTGGATCATGCTTTTGGTGGTGTGTTATAAGAACTTTTTGCCTAATTCAAAGTCATAAAGATATATTCTCTTACACTTTTTTCAAGAAGTTTTATAGTTTTAGCTCTTTAGGTATATGATTCTTTTTTTTTTTAAATGTAATGTGGGCAGTTAAGAGTCTTACCATTCCTATATGATACCCGTGTTTTTTCAGTACCATTTGTGAATTGTATTGGTACCTGCAGTGTAGTAAATTATATAGTATGGCTTTTCTAGCCATTGTCTTTGTAAACTCTGGTGGAATTTTCCACAAGCAACTGAGTAGCTCCTGATTGTTAAAAGTTATCCACCTGGGATATTTCTGTTGAGAGTGGCAGGAAGCAATCTCTGGAAAGTTCACTTTCTCTCAGGTGTATAGATTTCTCATGTTGGGATTGGTTAGTTTGCCCACTCTGCCACACTCAAAAGGAGCCCTCCTAGAGGCACAAGGAGCCTCTCTGATTACTGGCTGAGGAAGACATTCTGCTGAGAGGCATGAGAGAGATGCGCTGCTGAGAGATGTGAGAGAGACATGCTGCTGAGAGACTTGAGAGACGTGCACTGCTGAGAGAGAGAAGTGCTATGGAGAGAGACTGTCAGCTGAGAGACAGCCAGCTGAGAGAGACTGAGCATGTTCCTGAACTTGAATTGTAGCCCATTGCTTCCCTAATAAACCCCATATTCTGTGAGCTCTGTGTGGTCACTGCAGCAAATTATCGAACCCAGCAGAGAGGTGGTGGATGCCATGGGAGGAACAGTTGGTGTCGAGGTTAGTAAGAGGGCTGAAGGGTGGTAGCATGTCTGGCCTTATAGGAGCAGGCCTTGGTTGCTGATAGTGATTCTGTCCTCCTCTTGTGGTTAGAAGAGGTCAGAAAATGCCGTCTCCTTGTCCCTTTTGCAGCACCCTTGTCAAAAATCAAATAACCATAGATGTAAGGGTTTATTTCTAGAGTCTTCATATTCTGTTCCATTGATCAGTTTGGCTATCTATCTTTATGCCGATACCACATTGTCTCCTGTAGTGAAGCTTTATAGTATATTTTGAAATTAAGTAGTAGTACTCTAACTTTCACCTTTTTTACAATTATTATGGCTTTGCAATTCTATAAAAATTTGGGAATACCTTACCACTTTCTTTAAGAAAGGCTGCTGGAATTTTTATAGGTATTACAGCCAATCTGTAGGTCCTTTTTAGATGAATTGCTGTCTCAAAATATTGAATCTTCCAGAGTGCATCAACATGGAATGTCTTTAGATCCTGTTTCATTTCTCTGTGTGTTTTAAAGTGTTTTGTACTTCTTTCACAAACATATTCCAAAGTATTATGATTAGAATTGTTCATTTCATTTTCAAATTATTCTTGCTAGTATCAACAGCAACTAACATCAACCACAAGTATATAGAAACACAATTGATTTTTTTTTTAATTTTTATTGTGATTTGGGTGAAACTTCACAGAGCAAATTGACTTCACATACAGCAGCTCACATACATTTTGTCTCATGACATTGACTGCAATTTCCCACAGTGCAACAGCTCCCCTCCCACTTCCTCCACATAGTTACCTCTTCCCTGTGTCCTTCCCTCCCATGCACTCCTGCTGCCAAAGCTGTCTCCCTATGTGTACACAGCCCTTCTATTCTCCCATGATTGATCTCTCCAAGAAATATATCTACCTAATGTAAATGTTCAGCTCATAATGCCTGTCTTCTGGCACAGGAGTGAGTCAAATTCCAGACCTGAAGGGCAATTAGGGGCAATTAGTCTCAGTGGTTCCATCAGGCTCTATTAGACCAGAAAATCTGGTCCTTTTTTTTTTTTTTTTAAATCATTTTGAGTTTTGTTTCACATTGTTCTCCCACTCTATCCAGGATCTCCTGCAGACATCCCCATCCAAGTGGTCTACAGTGGTAGCTGGGCACCATCTAGTTCTTCTGGTCTCATAGTCGTATAGGCTGAGGATCGCATGATGTACCAGTCCTGCTAGGCCTAATTGTTTCCATGAATCTTTGGTTTTCTTCATTCATTTTTGCTCTGGATGAGGAGAGACCGATTGTTGCATCTAGATGGCCACTTACAAGCTTTTAAGATCCCAGTCACTACTCGCCAAAGTAGGATGTGGAACAGTGTTTTTGTGTGGTGTATTATGCCAATTGAGCTTGATGTCCCCTATGACTATGACCCCGAACCCACAGGTCCAACTACTCACTCCCTCTGGGTAGCTGGCTATGGCCAAGACGTTACTGCAGCCTTGCCCCTTGTCAGCTCTACTATATACCTGGGAATTCTTACAGAATATACAAGTACACTTGTATAAACATTGTCTGCCAACCCTATTCATGGTATTGGACACACTCCCCCCTCCATAGACATACCTAATAGTTCAGCCTGTCCACCCATCTATCCACCCATATATCAGTGTTTGCCTTCACTGACAACACAGTACTGTATGTGTAAAAGAGTTCATCTTTGCTGTCTCTACCTCCCATGCACCTCTGTCTGTCTTCCTTTTCCTCATTGCCACTGTGTTGATTACTCAAATTTGATACGTTGCCCTTCACTTCACCCAAATCAGTATTTGTCTCTACCTAGAAACAGTTGATATATAAGATACTAATTTGTATCCTGTAACAGGAGCTCTGGTAGCATAGTGCCTAAGGCACTTGACTGCTCACCAGAAGGCTGACGGTTCAAACCCACCAGCCACTCCTCGGAAGGAAGGTTGGGCAATCCTACTTCCGTAGTGATACTGCCTCGGAGGGGTCTCTATGAGTTGGGGCCGACTCGACGGCAAACAACAAACAACAACAACATTATGACCTTAATAAATACGTTTATTCTGGTATTCTTTTTTGTGGATTTCTTAGGATTTTCCACATGCAAGATCATACCATCTGCAAATAAAGACAGCATAACTTCTGCATACCATTAATTTCTTTTCTTTATCTACCTCAGCCATCCCTTTATTAGGCTGACAAGAACCTTGTACAAAAATAAACAGAAGTAACAAGGGTGAACATCCTGGGGAGAAAGCATTCAGTCTTTCATCATTATTAAGTATGATGTTAGCTATAGGATTGTCTTATATCAGGTTGGTTGATAGTGTTATCCATGTCTCTATTATCCTGCCTGATTTTCTATCTGCTTATCAGTTTTAGGTTTAGGTATTGAAATATCTGGATATAATGTTAAATTGTCTGCTTCTTTCAGTTCAGTCAATTTTTCCTTCATGATTTTGGGGCACTATTGTTAAGTGAGGATGACTTAAGGCACCTACTGATGAAGGTTGAAGAATACAGTCTGCAGTATGGATTACATCTCAACATAAAGAAAACAAAAATCCTCACAACTGGACCAATGAGCAGCATCACAATAAATGGAGAGAAGATTGATGTTGTCAAAGAATTCACGTTGCTTGGTTCTACAATCGATGCCAATGGAAGCAGCAGTCAGGACATTAGATGACGTGTAGCATTGGGAAAATCAACTGCGAAGGAACTGTTTCAAGTACTGAGGAGCAAGGATATCTCCTTGAGGACTAAGGTGCGCCTGACACAAGCCATGATATTTCCAATCGCCTCGTATGCATGTGAGAGCTAGACAATGAATAAGGAAGACCGAAGAAGAGTTGATGCTTTTGAGTTGTGGTGCTGGCGGAGAATGCTGAAAGTACCATGGACTGCTAAAAGAACTAACAGATCTGTCCTGGAAGAAGTGCAGCCAGAATGCTCCTTGGAAGCAAGAATGGCCAGACTTGGTCTCACCTATTTTGGTCATGTTGTCAGAAGGGACCATTCCCTGGAGAAGGATGTCATGCTTGGTAGGGTGGAGGGTCGACGAAAGAGGGGGAGGCCTTCAAGGAGATGGATTGATATGGTGGCTGCGATGATGGGCTCAAGTATAGCAGGGATTGTGGGGCTGGCGCGGGATCGGGCAGTGTTTCGTTCTGCTGTGCATGGGGTCGCTATGAGTCGGAAATGACTCGACGGCACTTAACAACAACAACAACACCATTGTTAAGTGCAAATCCATTCATAACTCATAAATTTTCCTAATGAAATATTTTCTTAAGTTTCAATGTATTGAACATTTTACCATTATGAAATGTCCCTTTTTATTTCTAGTAGTAGTACTCTTTTTGTAAAGTCTATTTTGTTTGATATTAATATAGCTACACCACATCTCTTATGCTTACTGTTTCTATAGTATGTCTTTTTCCAAGCTTTTACTTTCAACTTTTTGTGCTTTCAGTCTGAAGTGTACTTTTTACATAGGGCAATACATTGTTTGGGTCTTGGTCTTTTATTCAGCCGGACATCTATGACTTTTGCATCTATTGTTGCATCTTTTTTGGTCCTTTTTTCCTTCTTTGCTGCTTCCTTTTGTGTTAAATAAATATTTTTTAATATGTTGATTTGAATCAAAGTTTCTCTACTTTCAGTCTGTTGGTAGTTTGTGCCTGATAATTCTTTGTTTTGAGGAAAGGGGCCTTAAATCTGTCAATTGGGGATGTTTAACAGTGATGTGGTGTTGGCGAAGGACTGCTAGAAGAACAAACAAATCTGCCTTGGAGGAAGTCCAGCCAAAATGTTCCTTAGAAGTGAGAAGGGCCAGATTTTGTCTCTTGTACATTAGCCATGTTGTCAGAAGGACCAATATGTGGAGAAGGATATCACGCTTGGTAGAGAGTCAGTAATAAAGGGGAAGACCCTTAACGAGACGAATTGACACAGTGGCTGTGACGATGAGCTCGAGCATGTCAGCAATTGTGAGGATGATGTATGACCGCACAGTATCTCATTCTTTTGTGCATATGGTCACTGTGAGTCAGAACTGACTCAATGGCACCTAAAAACAATACCAGTGTCGGCATACCTAGCCTCTACCAACTAGATGCCAGTAGCAACCCCTTCCCCTTCCAATTTGTGACAGTCAGAAATATCTCCAGACATTGCCAAGTGTTCTCCAAGGGGCAAAATCACCCTTGTTTGAGAACCACTGATTTAGTAACTAAATCACCAAAACCAAAAATCCAAACCTGTTGTTAACAAGTTGATTCTAACTCATTACAACTCTGTAGGACACACATAGTAGAACTGCCCTTACGGTTTCCAAGGCTCTAGTGGCGTAGTGCCAAAGACATTTGACTGCTAACCAGAAGGCTGGTGGTTCAGACCCACCAGCCACTCCTCGGAAGGACGACGGAGCAATCTACTTACGTAGAGATACTGCTTTGGAAACCCAAGGAGAGGTCCCTGTGAGTAGGGACCCACTCAACGACAGTGAGTTTGGTTTGGTTTTGGTTTAATCTTTATGGAAGCAGACTTCTGCATCTTTCTCCTGCAGAGTGCATAATGGGTTTAAATGGCCAACCTTTCAGTTAGTAGCTGAGTACTTAACCACTATGCCACCAGGGCCCCTTATAAATCACTAAGGCAGTATAAAGTTTGTACACTCAACAGAGTAATTTGAAGGAACCACCTGGAACCATTCTGTAAAACAGATATATTTTCCTGGAACTGTACTTAAAATTAAGGAGCTCTCATGGTGTGGTGCCTAAGGCATTTGACTGCAAACCAGAAGCTTGGCAGTTCAAACCAACCAGCCACTCTGCAGTAGGCTGGTCAATCTGGGCAGTCTACTACCATAAAGAGTTACCACTCGGAAACCCAGTGGAAGTTACCGTCAGTCAGAATTGACTCAGTCGTAGTGGATATTTTGGTTTTGGGCACTTGAAATTAAATGTACCTCTGGACAGTAAATGTGTTCCCTGCTAGCTCTTCTATTTCAAAATAACATCTCTAGTGACTTTGCAATATATATAGCTTTTCAGTCTGCAGACTCCCTTAAGAAATCTCTCATTTTAAGAAAAATTCCAAAAATACCATATTAAACAATACCCCTTGAAATATAGTTAAACTTATTGAAAGGATAATAAAGCCTTCAATCCAGTGAATCATCACTCTCACCTCAACTGCTTTTAATTACATAGTTGAAATCTTCCTAAGTGAATGACTCCTTTTATATTTATATAGTGAAGTTTTTTTGTGCCTAACAGTGTATTTTGCTTTGAAATCTAATTGGTCTGATATTAGTAAAACTACATGTTTTGGGGTGGAGGGAGAGATTTGCTTTGGGTCTGTTAAGTATTTTTCCAAACTTATTTTTTAAGTGTGTGTGTCTCTTATATAAACCCCATATAGTTAGAGTTTTGTGTTTTAATCCAATCTGAAAGTTTATGTTTTTTAACTGGAGAGTTTAATGCTGATAGTTGCAGTGATTACTGATATATTTTTATTTATTTCTACCATTTATATTGGGCTTTTTATTTACCCTGCTTTTTTAATGTTGCCATTTTCTCCTTTCCTCCGTTTAATGGATTTAATGAATTTTCTGTGTTCCCGTTTTTCCCCTGTACTCCTGGTTTCTAAGTATATATTCAGTGTCTTTTATTTAATGGCCATATGTTGTTCTCAACTAGTATGTTAGAACTAAGTGGTTTACAACCCTCCCAAAAGTTAGCCATCATTAAGTTTTATACAGTTGATGCTTATTTTTATTTTTGTTCATGTTTGCCACTTTTGTTTCCTTTCCTTCTTTCATTCCACTCTTCCCTTTGGAGTTTAATTAACTTCTTTTTAGAGTACATGATTTAATGATTCTTTCATTGAGGGTCTGTTACTAATGTTTACGTCCTTAATGTCTGAATTTTTTCACTCTTGCCCTTATTCTTAAACTGTGTTTATTTGGGTGTAGAATTCTACCTAGATAGTTATTTTCCCTATGCTTTGAAGTATTTTCCACTGACTTTCACATAGACTGTTGCCATCAGACTGCATTCTCTGCTTATTGTAGTCCTTTTATTAAAACTGGGTTTTCACCCTAGTATTTTGGAGATCTTCCCTTTGATTGTGATATTTTCAATTTCACTATCCTATCTCTTTGGGATTTTCCATATCTAAAAAGTATTTCATCAGTTCTGAAAACTCTGCACTATTTCTTCCTTGAATATTGCTTTTCCCTCATTCTTTCTGTTCTTCCTTTTGGAGTTCTATTTACATATAAATATGCTAGTTATTTTCCTTTTCCATCTGTCTTACCTTTTCTTCACACCATCCATCTTCATCTCTCTTTGTTTCATTCTGGTTCCAGATTACTATCCTTTTCAGACAGGCTTATTTATTTCACTGTTTGATCATTCCATTCAGATTTTTAATGTTATTGACTATATTTTTCATTCCTTGACATTCTAGTTGATTTGTTTCATATGTACCTTACGTGTTTTGATAGACGCTTTTAAATATATTTTCAAGTCATTATAAATGCTCATTTTATGGTCTCTCAAGTAGTTCTATGACCTGCAGTCACTATGACTCCAGCCCTCTGTGTGATGGGTCTGTTCATTTTCTTTCATATTAGATTGTTTCCAGTGTGCTTTATAATTTTGGATTATAAATTCACTTTCATTAGAACTCCATCTACAGAGACCTTGTGCAGCTTACATTGAAGAAGTATCAACACACCACGGAAGTTTGTGTTTGCTCAAATGTCATTGGTCATAGACTTTATTTATTCATTTATTAATGTTAGTTTCTCAGTTTGGATGTTTCTGGCCAACTCTAATAGGATAAATTCAAATCCAGACTTCAAATGAGACAGTAGCTGATGGTTATAGATTTTTCAAGAGAGACTTTATCTCGCCCACCTAGAGGTGACAACCAGTTTTTGAGTGTTATATTTCACTGAACCCACAAAGTGTGCCTGAGTCCTCATCTCTTGTGCCATTCTGTTGTTCTAACCTAAGCTCTCCTTTCCTCATCCCTTTTTCCCCACTACCTGAGTGCTAGCATTAGCGTACATGCTTATCGCACTTGTTTTAATTTCTGTTTATTTTGCCCCATGAGAATTTACCTTTCTTTCTTGTCAGTGTAGGTCTTACCAAGTTGAGATATTTTACAGCTGGAAAATTTCATTTATCAGGTCTGTATTATTTTTCGTAATGGAAGTTATTTATTGTTGATTTATTTTGTTTTCCTCTATGGTTTTAGTTCTATTTTAGTTATAGTTGAGAACTATTCCTTTTATTCATAATGTGAATATACTCAAATTCTTAAATGTTGGAATGTTTGTATTTTGTCTATCTGATGTGCTTAGATGAAGAAGCAAGCCAGAGATTGATAATATATCTAAACTGAGACAAATATTTGATAAGCTGAAAGTAGTTCAGTTTGGTTGGAACATGAACATGACCAGAGGAAAGGAAAAGTAATAGAACAAGCTGGGAAGTTGGAGTGAAAATCATATACCACATCGTGAGGCATCTTGTTTGTCAAGATAAGACATTTGACCTTTATCTTATAGGCAGTGTTGATCACAGTTAACATGATCACATTCAGTTTTAAGAAAACCAGCTTTATAGAGAATGGATTAGAAGAACGCCAAAGTAAACATAGGTAGGTCAGATGGTTTGTTTAGTGGGGTTGTAGTTAAGTTAAAAACTAAAGGCATTGTCAGTGGGTTCAGAAAGTAAATGATAAAAGAGATGATAATGAGATAGTAGGGGAGAAAAGGAATGGAAGGGAGGGAAATGTGATCACCGTTGGACTGTAGAAATAAGAGAAATGAATGACTAAGGTGACTGCACGGTGGTTTATATGATGTTCCTCTGGAGACTTGTCATCAGTACATCCAGTTAAGAGGACTTATAAATGTTTGCCACCACTCTTTTGTCAGTTTGTTGTACTGCAGTAGCTTGTGTCTTGCTCTCAGGCTGAAGGCTATTCCACCAGTTTTTCAGATACCAGCAGGGTCATCCGCGGTGGACAGGTTTCAGTGGAGCTTCCAGACGAAGACAGACTGGGAGGAAAGACAGGGTCATCCACTTTTGAAAAAACTGCCCACTGAAAACCTTATGATTAGCAAAGAAACCACAATCTGATTTATTACTAGAAAACTTTATGAATAGTCATGAAACATCGTTTGATAAGTATCCGAAGATGAGCCCCTCTTCATTTTGGGATGACATCAAGAACATGATACATATTTGGAAGGCACTCAGAATACGACTGAGGAAGAGAGTCAGCCTTTAGTGAAATTGATGGAATAAAGCTTTTGGAACCTTCATTTGCTCATGGGGTGCAACTCACAATGGGAAGAAACAGCTTGCAAACATTCATTAATAATTGAAACATGGAATATACAAAGTATGAATCTAGGAAAATTGGAAGTAGTCAGAAATGAAATGGAACAGATAAAGATCAATATCCTAGGCTTAGTGAGCTGAAATGGACTGGAATTGACTATTTTGAATCAGACAATCATATGATCTATGCCGGGAATAGCAAATTGAAGAGGAGTGGTATTGCATTCATCCTCAAAAAGAAATTGGTGATTGTAATGAGAAAGTTGGAAACAAAGTAGTGTTGGTAGTTGGAAAATACGGCCTTGGTAACAGAAAGAATGCTGGAGACCACATGATAGAATTTTGTAAGACCAACGATTTATTCATTACAAATACCTCCTTTCAACAACATAAATGGCAGCTATACACATGGACCTTGCCAGATGGAATACACAGGAATCAGATCAATTGCATCTGTGGAAACAAGCAGTGGGGAAGCTCGGTATCACCAGTCCAAACAAGGCCAGGAGCCGACGGTGGAACAGACTATCCATTGCTCATATGCAACTTCAAGTTGAAGCTAAAGAAAATTAAAATAAGTCTATGAGAACCAAAATACTACCTTGAATATGTTGTTGTTGTTGTTATGTGCCTTCGAGTCGAACCCAACTCATAGCGACCCTTTCTTGGGTTTCTGAGGCAGTATCACTACAGAAGTAGATTGCCTCATCTTCCTTCTGGGTTTGAACCGCCAGCCTTCTGGTTAGCAATCAAATGCCTTAGCCCTTCTGAATTTAGAGACTGAAGAATAAATTTGGCACATTAAACACCAGTGATTGAAGACCAGACCAATTGTGGGATGACATCAAGAACATTATACATGAAGAAAGCAAAAGGTCATTAAAAAGACAGGAAAGGAAAAAAAGACTAAAATGAATGTCAGATAAGACTCTGAAACTTGCTCTTGAATGGAAAGTAGCTAAAACAAATGGAAGAAATGCTGAAATAAAATACCAAATTTCAAAGGCAGCTCAAGAAGACAAAGTAGTATAATGAAATGTGCAAAGACCTAGAATTAGAAAACCCAGAGGGAAGAACACACTCAGTGTTTCTCAAGCTGAAAGAACTGAAGAAAAAATTCAACCTCAAGTTGCAGTGCTGAAGGATTCTTTGGATAAAATTTTTAACGATGCAGTAAACATCAAAAGAAGATGGAAGGAATACACAGAGTCACTATATCAAGAAGAATTGGTCCAATATCCATCTTATTTCAGGAGGTAGCATATGATCCAAGAACCAATGGTATTGAAGAAAGAAGTCCAAGCTGCACTGAGGGAATTGGCAAAAAACAAGGCTTTAGGAATTGAGAGAATACCCATTGAGATGTTTCAACAAACAGATGCATCACCGGAGGCCTTACTCATTTATGCCAAGAAATTTGAAAGACAGCAGCCTGGCCTACTGAGTGGAAGAGATGGATATTTGTGCCCATTCCAAAGAAAGGTGATGCAACAGAAAGTGGAAATTATCAAACAATATCATTAATATCATATGTAAGTAAAATCTTGCTGAAGATAATTAAAAAAACGGTTGCAGCAGTATATTAACAAGGAACTTCCAAAAGTTTAGGCTTAATTCATAAGAGGACATGGAACTGCATGGGAAAAACAAAAAGCTACCCTATAAGGGGCAACCAGTAAGACTAAGCTCGGATTTCTCAGCAGAAACCATGTAGGCGGGAAGACAATGGAATGGTATATATAAAACCCTGAAAGAGAAAAATTTCCAACCAAGAGTTATATACCTGGCAAAATTGTCGCTCAAATATAATGGTGAAATTAGGACATTTCTAGATAAGCAGAAATTAAGGGATTTTGTTAAAACCAGACCAACCTTACAAGAGATGCTAAAGGTAGTCCTTTGGATAGAGAACCAGCAACATCCAACAACAACTGACCATTAATACACATGATGACATGGGAAAAAAAAAAAAGGGGGGGACATAGAACAGGGGATATCATTACTTATGTCAGATGGATCTTGGCTGAAAGCAAATAATACTAGAAAGAAATCTACCTGTGTTTTATTGACTGTGCAAAGGCATTAAACTGTGTGGATCATAATAAATTATGGGTAACATTGAGAAGAATGGGAATTCCAAACACTTAATTGTTCTCATGAGGAACTATACATAGACCATATATAGAACAAGGGGGTACTCTGGTTTAAAATCAGGAAGGATGTGAGTCAAGGTTTTATCCTTTTACCATACTTATTCAGTCTGTATGCTGAGGAAATAATCCAAGAAGCTGGACTATATAATATAAGAAGAGCATTGCGTCAGGATTGGAGGAAGAAACATTAACAACCTGCAATAGGCAGATGACAAAACCTTGCTTGCTGAAAGTGAATATGACTTGAAGTACTTACTGATGAAGATCAAAGACCATAGTCTTCAGTATGGATTACACCTCAACAATATAAAGAAAACAAAAAACCTCACAAATGGACCAATAAGTAATATGATAAATGGAGAAAAGATTGAACTTGTCAGGGATTTCACTTTACTTGGATCTACAGTCAACACTCATGAAAGCAGCAGTCGGGAAATTAGACCTTGTGTTGCACAGGGAACATGTGCTGCAAAAGACCTCTGTAAAGGTGTCACTTTGAAGACTATGGTTTGTCTAATCCAAGCCTTGGTATTTTCAGTAGCCTCATACGCATATGAAAACTGGACAATGAATAAGAAATACTGAAGAAGAGTTGATGCCTTTGAATTGTAGTGTTGGTGAAGAATACTGAAAGTACCATGGACTGCCAGAACAAAAAAGAGTTGGATTGACACAGTGGTTGCAGTGATGGACTCAAGCATAGCAGTGATTGTGAGGAAGGTGCAGGAGTGGGCAGTGTTTCATTCTGTTGTATGTAGGGTCGCTATGAGTGGGAGCTGACTCAGCAGCGCCTAACAACAACAGCAAGAATTTGAGTGATTTCTGTATAATCAGGAAAATTTTGAACTGGAGATTAACCGAAAAATTGAAAGCAAATAACAGATAGAATATATTACTGAAGTGATAAGAGTGAGTATGATTGCCCACATGGCATGTAGAGCAAGAGAAGATAATCATGGACAAAATTCTGATGAATGCCTTCATGCAAAGAACAGGTAAAAGGCTAAGAAGGACCAGGAAATTTTACAGAAAACAATGAAAGAGAATTGCATTTTTAAAAAAATTATTTAAGAAATCCAACAATGACATGCTGCAGGTAAGTCAAGGGAGATAGTAAATAAAGGCAGTACTTTGGATTTGATATTTAGAAGGTAATTGTTAGCTTTTGCTGAGACATAATAGAGACTATGAAACTTAAGTCCTTAATTTTAATGGTTTGTGTAATAAATTTGAATGATAAAAAGTTTTCTTATAGTCACTTTGAAAGAAAGGAGAAGAGGTAGTAACTAGAAAAGATGGATGGTCCAGAGAATGGTGGGAGTGATTTTGTGTATATGGGAGACATTTTTAGGGTTTATTTAGTAAGCTTCAGGGGTAAAGCCAGCAGAATACAAAAGAGTGAAAATTTGAGAGTGTGAGTGATGAAGCAAGCTCCCAAGTTCTTCTTAAACTTGAAGAACCATGTGAATGGATTACCTTTGAGGACAAGAAGACAGGATGAGCATGGATGCAAATGTAGTTAAGATTCTGAGAGTCTTAAGTGGTTTTTTTTTTTTTTCTGGTGTAAGAAGCAAGATCATCTTCTGGCCTCTGGACCAACAGCAGTGACAGCAGTGTAGGAAATTTGAGGGGAGGGTTTAAAATAGTCACAGAAGAGAAAAGAAGTGGTTGCTAATAGGAACAATGAAAAAGACTGATCATCAACATTGAAAGCTTCTCCGAGTCAAGTGACCAAAATTTCATGGCAGCAGTCTTCATGGTAGTATGATTTTGTTTGTTCATTTTTTTTAATATTTATTTCATCTCTAGCTTCCTGGCTGTAGAAGCAGAGAATGTGAACCATTAGGTGCTGACAAAATATGGAGGGAAAAAGTAATGTTGAAGGTGTTACCAAGGAAATTGTTGTTGCAGCAGTATGTCTATTGAACTAATATAAATGCAGTTAATAGACACAGTAGTTCAAAAGTCTAATCATGTAGGGCTGGAAAAAGTTGATTAAGGAAGATAGAAACTAAAGCAGTGGATATTAGTCTCTTTTTACCCCGGTTGACCACAAGAGGGATATGAAATATCCACTCAGATATGCAGGCTGACTGTATATGAGTCTCCAGGTGAGTGAGGACTAAATAAAGATAACCAAGATAACAGAGACCTAAAAAGGTGAGGGGAGAGATCCATATCCATTGTATACATATATTTTGATTATCCATGTTCTTTAACTCTTCACTAATGCTCTTGAAAAAACTACTATGAAAGTATTTAATTTCATCCTTTTTTTTGTATGTGTTTCAGGTTTTTTATGTTTGTTTTGTTTTATTTTTAGGCTTTCTGTGAAACTTTAGAAGAAACAAACTACCGCTTACAGAAAGAACTACTTGAAAAACAAAAAGAGGTGGAATCACTGAAAAAACTGCTCAATGAGAAGCAACTTCATATAGACACTATAGAGAACAGAATCAGGTATGTTGTGATACTTGCAATTTTAGTCTCATTAATTCAGTTGCTAATGCTCTGGGTCAAATGCCTTTTTTATTTTAATATGATATGGGAAATTTCTGCTTCTGAAAGTTGTAGACACTTGGCATACTTCCCTGCTTTTGGAAAAACTGTCTTGATGATTTATTTCGGCTGAACATTTGAAGGGTGGGAAACATTCAGAAAATTAACCTCAAGCTATTCAACAAAATAAGCATTACTCATTTTAGTTTACTTTAATGATATCTTTGTTTCTGGGAATTTATGCTGACTTTTCACATATAAAAGCAGGAAATGTGCAAGACTGCTACCTGGCCAACTGACTAGAAGAGATCCATATTTGTACCCATTCCAAGAAAGGTGATCCCACAGAATGTGGAAATTATCCAACAATATCATTAATATTATACACAAGTAAAATCTTGCTGAAGATAATTCAAAGACAGTTGCAGCAGTATATTGACAGAGAACTTCCAGAAATGCAAGCTGGATTCAGAAGAGGACGTGGAATGAGAGATACCATTTTTGATGTCAGATGGATGTTGGCTAAAAGCAAAGAATACCAAAAAGGTGTTCCTGTGTTTTATTGACTATGCAAAAGCATTCGATTATGTGGATCATAACACTGAGAAGAATGGGAATTCCCAAACACTTAATTGTGCTCATCAGGAATCTATACACAGACCCAGGAGGCTGTTGTTTGAACAGAACAAGGGGACACTGCATGGTTTAAAATCAGGGAGTGCATCAGGGTTGTATCCTTTCACCATACTTGTTCAATCTGTATGCTGAGCAAATAATCCAAAAAGCTGGACTATATGAAGAGGAATATGGCATCAGAATTGGAAGAAGACTCATTAACAACCTGCAATATACAGATGACACACTTCTTGTTGAAAGTGAGGATGACTTCATCTTACTGATGAAGATTAAAGACTACAGCCTGCAGTATGGATTACATCTTAACATAAAGAAAATGAAAATCTCACAACTGGGCCTATAAGTAGTATTACGGTAAATGGAGAAAAGATTGAAGTTGTCGGAGATTTTGTTATTACTTGGTTCCACAATCAAAATCAGTGAAAGCAGCAGTCAAGACATCAGAAGACATATTACACTGGGCAAATCTGCTGCAGAAAACCTCTTTAAAGTGCTGGAGAGCGTAGATGTCTCTTTGAAGACTGAGGTGCACCTAACCAAAGCCATGGTGTTTTCAGTCACCTCATACGCATGTGAGAGCTGGTCAGTGAATAAGGAAGACCAAAGAAGAGTTGATGCTTTTGAGTTGTGGTGTTGGCAAAGAATACTGAAGGTACCATGGACTGCCAAAAGAAGTAACAAATCTGTTCTGAAGAAGTGCAGCCAGAATGCTCCTTGGAAGCGAGAATGGCCAGACTTCGTTTGACCTGCTTTGGTTATGTTGTCCGAAAGGACCATTCCCTGGAAAATGGTATCACCTTTGGTAAAGTGAAGGGCTAATGAAAGAGGGGAAAGGCCCCCAAAGAAGTAGACTGACACAGTGGCTTTAACGATGGTCTCAGGTATACAAGTATTGTGAGGCTGGCACAGGACTGGGCAGTGTTTCTTTCTATTGTCCATGGGATCGCATGAGTGGGAGATGACTCAGTGGCACCTGACAACAACAATGAAGTTTGCCTTCTCATCAGCATATATTCAATTGATGCTAGAATTATTTTGAATTATTCATAAGTACTAATTTCTCTACTGACTCCCAGACTTAGTAATTGTTTAGCTAAGTTGACATGACTCATTGTGACCCCCTTTGGGTTTCTGAGGCAGGCAGTAAATCTTTACAGAAGTAGATTGCCTAGTCTTCTTCCACAAAGTGGCTGGTGGGTTTGAACCGCCAGCCATCTAGTTAGCAGGCAAATGCCTTAGGTACTGTGCCACCAGAGCTCCTTACATTAAAATTTACCAGCTGAAAACTACTAAAGCCCCATGTATTCACAACAGTAAACTAATACCTGTTTTATGCATATAAAATAACTTGTTCTTGTAATTTATTTTTAGAACATTGTCTTTAGAACCTGAAAAATCAAAGTACATGTCAGGAACAGAAGGTGGACAAATCCTAAAGGTGGAGTCCTCTATACTTGAGTCTGATCAAGGTGTCTTGGATGAAGAATCTAGGTATGTAAAATTTTATTATAGCAGGAAATGGTTCTGCGTTAGTTTTGTTTTGTTTTGTTTTTTATGAAATCAGTTTTATTTTATGCATGTTCTAAACAATCAGGGAAGGAGTATAGATCCTCTAGTCTCTCCCTAAAAATGAGTCTCAGGCATCCAGGCTGTATAAGCCATAGCTTTTTGCATTACTTACTTTGAAGCGATGCCTGTGTCTGAACTGAGCTCTGGCTTATTCTTTAGTTAATTTAGTAAATCTTGACAAAATAATCTTCATTCAAAAAGTAGGACACTATAATAGCAACCACCCCACCTACCTAATAGGAATGATGAAAAAACAGTATAGTAGAATTTTTATTTCATATAAATCCAAGGCATTTGTTAATACTTTAGGTAGTGGTGGTTAAGCTATAATTATGAGAACAAATTTTATGTTGATAAAGGTAATTAAAAATTGGATTTTTATTGGTTAATGGTAGTTTGGAGATCTAAGAGTAAAGTGATAGTGAAGTGAAACAGCATTCATCCTGTCCCTTCATTAGATATATTTCTCTTTTTTTCCAGAATTGATAATAAGCCGTGCCTGAGTTACAGTAATCCTGAAAATACTGTATCAGAGATAGAAGTAGCCGAAGTGGCATATAATGCTGAAGAAGACTAATCCATCTCAAGCATTTCCCTCAATTTTGACATTTCAGTAAATTTAGAATCGAATGACAAATATTTTTTAAAAAATAGGACTGTAAAAATTTACAGAAAAAGGCAAGAATGCACATGTATAGTTTACATAAAGAAAAATATTTAAATTATTGACATAGGAAATACAGTCACTGCTGCTTTTAAGCATCTCTTACCCAGCTTCTGTATTCAATACACTAAAAAAAAAAAAAAAAATCTAGTTAAAATTCTTTTACCAAGGCTTGTATTCTCAAATACTGTACATAAATGATAATGATGTTTTGCTACTATGTTTTGCTCCAAACTAACATGTATTTTTTTTTTAAATCACCAATTACATTAATCAAATAGAAATTAATTGCATGTTTCTATTTGGGTGATATATATGTCTTTGTATGTCTAGCATGATTTATTTTCATTAATGGTTTAAATTAAGGAACATCATAGTAAAGATAAATACAAGTTGAATTGTAAATGTTGACATTTTTACCATTCCTAAATGGTTATTTGGAATGTTCATGCTATTTAAAAGAAGAGGAAATGACTTTCTAGTACCAAAGAAAAACCTATTTGAAAGAGCTGTAATCACAAAGCTGAATGATAAAAATAGCCTTAATTTAAAAAGCTAATTCACTGATATCAAGGTACCATGCCCCAATTTACAATAGTATGTTATATATTATCCATATAATTTTAATCATAAATCTTTACCTGTATGATCCGTGAGTTTGCGTTTTTCAGAACACTACCTCTTTTCCTAATCAAGGCATACTCTTGAAAACATATTACAGATTCTAAGCAAATAGGGAGTTACACAAAAAGAAAATAAAACAAAAAGCCATATATATTCTTCTAAGTTCCTAGCTAGGTCATTTCCTCTGGCATTGCATTTTTATTTGTATATATGTGAAGATATTGTTAAACGTATTATGGCTTATTTTCTTTTCAATATATTTAGCCAAGTGATGCACTTTATGATAATTAAACTCTTTTGTGCCAAGTTTAATTGGTGAATTCCTTTAGTAAGTGAAGTTAGGAGAAGGAATTATGTAGTGCCTTTACTCTTTCACATTTTACAAAAATGTCCTAGGGTCTTTGAGTCAGCTTTATGAAAACGTTTTCTGTTTATTTCAGCTTTGCATTTAGTTATTGAAAGTGCCTTGTTTCATTTTTATAGGAAAAAGTTACTGATTTATTTTCTAGTTCTGCAGTTTCACCTTTGGCCATTAATATGCATTGTAGTCAGGCTAGCATTTTGAAATCTCTTGGTATATTGAACAGCATATGCTTTCTGAAAACTGAGGGAAATAGCAAACAATCTCTTTTTTTTTTTTCTTTACTATATAAAAGTTTATCAATACTGTTATGTGTCACTTAACATCCACAATTTGTTCTGTGACATTAGTTGTTAAGTCATTTGAACGTTTGAACATCATATTGTAGTCTGGTCCTGCTTTTCGTTTAAGCATCTTGAACGAGCTTCGTGCCTTAGCAGTGATGGTCAGTGTGCTCAGAGGGATTCTCTTTTGTGTTTAGTCCTCAATCCATATCATTAGCAATTTCTCCATATCTAGTATAGATCCTTCTCACATTTTCATTAGTCTTGTAGCTTTCAGTGGAGCCAATCCTTTTAATAGCTTGGAGAGTATTTTCTTTGTTTTTGAGGATCTTCCTGACTGTCAAGTGCAACAGGCCTAATTCAGGAAATAGCATTTACTGATGTTCCTACCTTCATATTGTTTAATAACCTTTTGTTTTACTTCCAAATCGATATTCTCCTCTGCCTCTTGTTGCTGCTATCACTAGCACTAGTTTTGCTCATTTGGGAGCCATGATATACTTCACAGTAATATTTTTGAAAGAAAATTAAATAACACTCAGGAGATGCACAGTGCACGAGATTGGATGCTGCTCCTTACAAATCAAAGCATACACTGTTAGTTAACCTTTTAGATAGAACGTACACTACATTACATACATAACACCAGTAACACAGGTGTTTATTATGGCTATCAAAACCTATGTATAAATATACACCACTGTACATCTGGCAGCACAATTACTTTGTATACAAGAGACATGAAATACATGTGTTGTGTGTGAGAAGCTGTTGCATTTGCTATGGCCTATTTCTCTGATTAAGATTTGTGAACTCTTTTATATAACATTGTGGGACCATGGATGTATATGCACTCAGATATTACCTGAATAGATGTTATGTGGTGCATGACCGTATCTTGATGTACATAATAAGATGTGGTGGTTTAAAATTCTACTGATAGAGATCAGCATGTCCAATGGCTTTTGTTAACCTTTGATGTGAAAAGGAAACTAATTTTTACCAAAGTAGCAAAATTTCTGAAGCCTTTTGTCATGCTCTGTCTCAACATTTTTCACAAAGTATATGTTAGAAACATGTTTACTATCCTTGGAGAAAAAAATGAATATAATAAAGTGGTCTACTTGTTTATTTAAAAAATGCTGTTCTAGATGGTTCAAAAGGTTTTAAAAGAACAATCATTTAAATTGATTAATACTGTTTTCAATCTAATAAAATGATGATTTTTGCGAAATTCTGACATTATAGTGCTATATGTCTGTCTTAAAGTGAACCATACACTTAAAATCTGGCCTTTCAAAAGATCATATTTTAAGTTTTAGATGGTGGAAGAATAACTCTTAATTATAAACTACTATTTATATTTAAAGTTTTTTTTTTCACTTTTATAATGCATTTTATTCCCAGTATTATATTCATTTAACAATTATTTTTTCAGTACAGTAGAAGCTATGTTGTTCAGATATTGAATATCTTTTTCTTCCTCCAATTTCTGTGTTCTTGTCCCTATCCCGTTATTACCATAAATTAAGTTATATTTAAGTGCTGCATTTCACAGATGTGGAATGAATCTGTGATTTTCTTTTACATTTATATATTATGTTACTGATAATTTTAAGGCTTTGTCAATAGGTGCAATGCACTTCAAATGTAACCAATATTAATTTAAAAGATTAAACATAACTGAACCAGAAAAATACTTTTGTGGATAATGTTTTCACTTAACCTTTTAAGATTTAAGTTCACATATAGGTAGTTCAACCATGAAACCTAGCATTATATATTGTATTTTAATACATATTTTAAACATATTTTGTTACTTATTCAAAATATATTTATCTATTAACTACTCTGACATTAACCATTCAAAAGGACATTTAGAAAACTATGTTTCTCAAATAAGTAATCTGTGTAGCCTAGTTCAACTGTCTTGTGATACTAGGACTGAACAGTGGCATAAGTAAAAATAATGCATGCCTGTGCTTTTAAAGTGGGTTTTATCACTAATAAAGGTAGAGAAGTTTCTGGATTATTTTTAACCAGTGTATATCCCCAACTCGTATAGAGAGGAATCTAAATTTTATCCTCTAGGAGATCTTCAGAGAACTACATATTTATTCCATATTTTCCTGTTCATTAAATTATTTTCACTGCAGTGTACTTGCTATCATGCATCTCTACTGTTGTCTTCTATTAGGAAAAAACAGTCATCAAAACTTGTGTTTTTAATCTGTGTTTTAAAGCTATTAGCTACTTTATCACATTAAAAAAAAAAAAAAACTTCCTGCCATGGAGTCAGATCCGACTCATAGTGACCCCTCCTTGGGTTTCCAAGGAGATATCACTATGGAAATAGATTGCCCAACCTTCCTTCTGAGGAGTGGCTGGTGGGTTTGAACCTCCAGTCTTCTGGTTAGCAGTCAAATGCCTTAGTCACTACGCCACCAGAAGACCTATGGGAGAATATTCTCTTAGGTCTCCATACCAGTAAAACTGTGCTTCTCCTAAACAATTCATTTGTTTTAATCTTAAAGACTCAATTGTTAAATAGGTTTTGCCTTTTGGTCACCTTTAAGACAAATTATTGCTCATTTTTTATGCTTTGTGTAGTAATCATGACTTTTATTTTCTCTTTTATTTTCATTAATTCTGACTTTCTTCCCTATTTGATTTATCCTGTTAGAACATAAGTAATTTTGTTCTGATAAAGTCTTAGACTTTAGAATATTCATCTTAGACTACATTTAGGTAAGAATTTGTCAAAGCCTTGTACTTAATCTAACAATCATTGCCCCCACTAAGTGATACCAGTAATTACATAAAGCTAAATTATTCTTTTTTAAAAAAAATGCTTTTACCAAACAAAAGAAATGCATATGAGCTGAACATTTATTACATTAGGTAGATACACTCCTTGGAGAGATCAGTCATGGAAGAATAGAAGGGCTGTGTATGCACAGGGGGGCAGGAGTGCATGGAGGAAAAGACTAGAGAAGAGGTAAGTAACTATGGGGAGGAAGTGGGCGGGGAGCTGTTGTATTGTGGTAAATTGTAGTCAATGTCATGAGACAAAATGTATGTGAGCTGCTGTATGGAATGTGAATTTGCTCTGTAAACTTTCACCCAAATCACAATTTTAAAAAATTCAGGTAAAATCAGTGAATATGGAACATAAACTTAGAAAATCTAGTGGCAAGCTTTTTGGCCAGAGCACTATACTAATATTGTCATCATTTTAACCACAGCCTGAAATTAAAACAGACCCCCAACTTGCCATTTACGTATATTTATCATTAACAGAAAAGTCAATCAATGTCATTATCTCCACACACAAAGAAACCAACATCAACAAGAAAACAATAAAGCCAGTGTTGTTGTTATGTGCTATCAAGTCGGACCTGACTCAGCGACCCCTCCTTGGGTTTCTGAGGCAGCATCACTACAGAAGTAGATTGCCCAACCTTCCTTGTGAGGAGTGGCTGGTGGGTTTGAACCGCCAGCCTTCTGGTTAGCAGTTAAGTATGTTAGGCACTATGCTACCAGAGTTCCCAATATAACTTGGTAAATGAAAGGTAGTATGATATTATAATAGATACTGGTAAGACTATAAACCTTAAATGCTATCTTTAATGTTTCCAGACTGGCTAATTATAATCAAAGAAATGATAGGATTAGTGAGATGGTATCAAAAGTCCTGTGCTAAAATGTGAGATGTAAAGTTCCACCTTGACATTATTGAGCTTGTAACTCTGGAGGATTTACTCTCTAGAATTATTTGATGTCCTATTCAAGCTTTAAGTTATCCTCAGTTATTCAGTATAGCATCATTGTCTGTTGCCTAACCCACCCTCTTCTTTGCTACCTGAAAGACAGGAATTGGAAAAGCTAAATACTTATTTTCTCAGCTGTAGGTTTCAACTTAAGGAGCTCGTGGCATAGTGCCTAAGGCATTTGACTGTTAACCAGAAGGTTGGTGGTTCAAATCCACCAGCCACTCCACAGAAGGAAGACTGGGCAATCTACTGCTGTAAAAATTTACCGCCTTGGAAACCTGATGCAGGGGTCTCTATGAGACAGAATCAACTCGATGGCAGTGAGTTTGGTTTTTGTGGAGGTTTGGATTTGTGACACAGTTATGAACAGTGAGACAGCAGAAGTCTGGTGCGTTCTGGAGAGTCTTGCTATTCGTGAAAGAAGGCAAGCATGCTGATGATAGAGTCCCTTCCTCTTGTTTTGATCTCAGATTTGCTGTCCAGAGATACTCTGGCAATCATCTTGCAAATATGAGGTGTGACCAGCATAAAAGAAGAATAAGAGAAGCAAGATACTCTGGCTATTTAGCCACTAAAGGTAGGGATTCTTTAATAATTGTAGCCAAAAACATCTCTAACTGATAGAACAAAATAAACACTAACTTAATTTGGATTGTTGCAAAAACGGCAAAGAGGCCACATGTTCTGACCTCCTCTAACCCTGCAAGAGGAAGACAGGATTACCAGCAATAACCCAAGGCCTATTACTGCAAGGCCAGACATGCTACCTCCCTCCAGCCCTTTCACCAACCGTTCCTCCCAAAGCACCCACCACCTCTCTCCTGGGTTCGATAATTGGCTGCAGTGGCCACACAGAGCTCACAGATTATGGGGTTTATTAGGGAAGCACCACAGGCTACAACTCAAATTCAGGGAAAAATGCTCAGTCTCTCACCCAGCCCACCATCCCTCAGCCACCAGTCTCACAGTCTCTTTCCCAGCAGTGCTGGTCCCTCGGTGTCTCACTCAGCAATGCGTGCGTGTCTCTTGCGTCTGTTTTCCAGCAGCGCGTGTCTCAGGAGCCCGTCCGTGTCTCTTTCAGCAGCAGGTCTTCCTCAACCAGCAATCAGAGAGCGTTCTGCCTCTAGGAGGCCTCCTTTTGAGCCCGGCAGGGTGGTCAAACTAGCCAATCATAACATCAGAACTCTAAGCACCTGAGAGAGAGTGGGCACCTCCCAGAACATTGTTTTATGCCACTCCCAACAGAAATACTCCAGGTAGACAACTTCAGCAATCAGGAGCTCCTCAATTGCTCATAGAAAATCCCACCTTGGAGTTTACAAAGACTTATGGGTAGAAAAGCCACACTAAGTTATTTACTACACCGCAATTGTAGATTATAATCTTAAGGAACAATATTTCCAAGAAAAAAATGCTTTTCTATCTAATGTTGTTGTTTTGTATTTTTAAAGCTAAAGGAGAGAAATGCATCTGTTAGACATATCAAAGGTCCTTTTAATTTTTGAGGTTCCTCTGGTAAATCAAATATGAAAGAGAAAACAATCTATTTTCTGTGTATAGTATGGATGTAACATACTATTATACTTCACAGTTCAAAAGATTAAAGTAGATAGCATATTCATTCATTTGTTCATTCACCAAACATTTATTTTGCATCTACTATGTATGACTTGGCATTGGATTGCAAAAATTAAGTAGACATGAATTCCTGGTTTTCTTCTTTGTGAACCATGTCCTTACTCCACGTTCTGATTAGCTTTGTGGTTTCTTTAGAGTGAATGAGATTTGTGTGAAGGACTGACAGAAAGCTCAGTTTTAGTGTTTATCAAACTTGTGCTGCTATTTGTCTATACTTTTACCAAGTCTTTCCAAGTCATTTGATCTAGTTTTCCCAAAAATATTTTGCACTCATAGTTCATTGTTTCATATTTTATTAACGAACTTATTTTAAATTTAATTTTAAATACAACTAGTATACACATATTTGGAAGCAGACTTAGTAACCATACAATACTCTTGAAGGTAGCAGGAGTATACAGGTGTTGTAAGAAGGAGCCTACTAGCCATGAGTATTCAGAGTGTCATGGGCATCAGTGTATTTTATAACAAAGATGGAGTACTTAAGCATATCAATTAAGTGTGTATTCCATGGTTGAGTGGCAGGGATGATTTACCTTACACCTAAAACCTATGCAATTTTCATCTCTACTACTATCATCACCCTGAGCCAAATATGTCAAATGAATCACTGTAATCATCTTTTAACTGATTTCCCTGCTTCCACCTTTGCCTCTACTATAATCCATTATCCCATACTGGCCATAGTATTCCTTTTGAAAAACCTAAATTATATCATTTGTTTCCCCTTTCATGACACAATTATTTTCTGCTTTTCTTTTTTTTTTTTTTTTTTTGCTACTGTATATTTTCATTAATGGAAGGTGTGCTAAATCAAGGAGGACTTTTGAAATTTTTAAATGAAATATGGATTTTAATACATAGTATGTGGGACACATATGTCCCTCTGGACTCTGCACCACTTTCTAGATCTCTTGACAGGTGCATACAATTTAGGGTGCCTGAAAATATGGTATTCACACGAACATGGAATCATAGCAAGAAAAATACAAACTCACTGACATCAAGTCGATTCCAACTCATAGTAACCCTGACCCCCTTTGGGTTTCCAAGGAGATAAATCTTTACAGAAAGTAGATTGTGCAGTCTTCCACGGACTGGCTGGTGGGTTTGAACCACCAATCTTCTGATTAGCAGTCAAATGCCTGAGGCATTATGCCAACACATGGGAAACCGGAAATATATTTATAAATCATATCTCCCAGTAAAAAAGCCAAGAGACAAAAAAAGGTTTTGCAAATCACACTTGGAAGATGTGTCACCTCATACAATACCCTGCAAAAACTAGTTTGCGACACATGCCAGTTTCTTCCATTTCAAATAGTTTTACAGGTCCCCATCTGACAGCTGCATGTACTGTCAATGGGAAAGCAGCTATTCAGTAAACTGCAGAGAAGGGAAATTTAGTTGGGTGCTGTTTGCCCCATGGGTCATGAAAGGGTTAAAAACTTTCAAAGTTTTCCCATGCACTTAAAATGATGAAAGTCAGACTTCTTGCCACAGCCTCCAAACATGACCTCATTTCTGCCACCTGCTCTTTCAGATGACAGCCACATTGTCCTTTTTGTTCCATAGATCTGTCAAGCTCTTTCCTGCCACCTAACTGTGCCGTATGCTGTTGTCTAGAATGCTCTTCCTAGACTCCTTACTGGCTTCTTCCTCTACAAGTCAGGTCAAATGTTACCACTTGGTTGTTGTTGGGTGCCGTCGAGTCAGTTCCAACCCATAGTGACCAGAAAGAAACACTGCTCAGCCCTGCACCATCCTCACAGTCCTTGCTATGCTTGAGCCTATACTTGCAGCCACTGTTATCAGTCAGTCTCCTTGAAGGTCTTACCCTTCTTCACTGACCCACCACTTTACCAAGCATGATATCCTTCTCCAAGGACTGGTCCTTTTTGATGACATGACCAAAGTCTGGCCATTCTCACTTCTAAGGACCATTCCAGCTTCACTTCTTCCAGGACAGATTTGTTTGTTCTTCTGGCCATCAATGATATTTTCATTATTCTTTGCTAACACCACAATTCAAAGGCATCAGTTCTTCTTCGGTCTTCCTTATTCATTTGTCCAGCTTTCATATACATATGAGGCAATTGAAAATCCTATGGCAAGATGAAATCCCTGACAACTTCAATCTTGTTTCCATTTATCATGATACTGGTTACTGGTCCAGTTGTGAGAAATTTCCTTTTATTTTTGTTGAGGTTGTAATCCACACTGAAGATCTTCATCAATAAGTGCTTCAAGTCATCTTCACTTTCAGCAAGCAGATTGTGTAATCTGCATATCACAGGTTGTTGAGTCTTCTCTAATCCTGATGCCATGTACTTCATATAGTCCAACCTCTTAGAATATTTGTTCAGCGAACAGATTTAATTAAGCATGGGAAAAGGATAACCTTGACTCAAACTCTTTCTGATTTTAAACCATGTGGTTTCTGCTTGTTCTGTCTGAATGACAGCCTCTTGGTCTATGTACAGGTTCCTTGTGAGTACAATTAAGTGTTCTGGAGTTCCCGTTTTTCACAGTGTTATCCATGATTTATTATGATCCACACAGTCAAATACCGTTACATCATCAGTAAAACACAGGTAAACATCTTTCTGGTATTTGCTTTCAGTCAAGATCCATCTGACATCAGCATTGATATCCCTCATTCCACATCCTCTTCTGAATCCAGCTTGCATTACTGGAAGTTCTATCAATATACTGCTACAACTGTTTTTTTGAATTATCTTCAAGATTTTACTTGTGCGTGATGTGACATTAATGATACTGTTAGATAATTTCCACATTCTGTTGAATCACCTTTCTTTGGAATAGGCACAAATACAGATCTCTTCCAGTCATTTGGCCAGGTAGCTGTTTTCCAGATTTGTTGGTATAAACGAGAAAGCACCTCCAGCACTGCATCCATTTGTTGAAACATCTCAATGGGTATTTCATCAATTCCTGGAGCCTTGTTATTATTCACCAGTGCTTTCAGTGCAGCTTCAACTTCTTTCAATACCATAGATTCTTGATCATGTGCTACTCCTTAAATAGCTGAACACTGACAAATTCATTTTGGTACAGTGACTCTGTCTATTCCTTCCATCTTCTTTTGATGCTTCCTGTACCATTCAATATTTTGCCCATAGACTCCTTCAATATTGCAACTCAAGGCTTGAATTTTTTCTTCAGTTCTTTCAGCTTGAGAAATGCCGAGCATGTTCTTGCCTGTTGGCTTTCTACCTCCAGATCTTTACACATTTTGTTACAGTACTTTACTTTGTCTTCCTGAGCTGCCCTTTGAAATTTTCTGTTCAACTCTTTTATGTCAGCATTTTTTCCATTCACTTCAGCTCTCTCCATTCAAGAGCAAGTTTCAGAGTCTTGTCTGACATCCATTTTTATCTTTTCTTCCTTTCCTAACTTTTTAATCTTTTGCTTTTTTTGTGTATGATGTTCTTGATAGCATCCCACAGTCTTCAGTCATTGGTGTTCATTGTGTCAAATCTGTTCTCCAGATGATCTCTAAATTCAGGTGGGATATAATCAAGGTAGTATTTTGGCTCTCATAGACTTAATTTTGTTCAGCTTCAACTTGAACTTGCATATGAGCAATTGATGGTCTGTTCCACAGTCAGCTCCTCATCTTAGTTTTGACTGATGATAATGAGCTTCTCCATCACCTCTTTCCACAGTTGTAATAGACTTTATTTCTGTTTATTCCGTGTATTGAGATCTGCTTGCACAGCCACCATTTATGATGTTGAAAAAAAGTTATGTGCAATAAATAACTCATTGATCTTGCAAAATTTTATCATGCAATCTCTGGTGTCATTTCTATTGTCAAGGCCATATTTTCCAGCTACCAATGAGTCTTCTTTGTTTCTACCTTTTGCATTCCAATCATCAGTAATTATCAATTACTTGATTGCATGTTCGGTCAATTTCAGATCCAAAAGTTGGCAAAAATCTTCAGTTTCTTCATCTTTGGCTTTAGTGGGTGGTGTGTAAATTTGAATAATAGTGGTATTAACTGATCTTCCTTGCAGGTGTATGGATATTACTCTATCACTGACAGCTTTGTATTTCAGGATAGATTTGGATATGATCTTTTTGACAATGAATGTGAAGCCATTCCTCTTCAATTTGTCATTCCTGTCATAGTAGACCATATGATTGTCTGATTGAAAATAGCCAATACCAGCCCATTTCAGCTCACTAATACCTAGGATATCAATCTGTATCCATTACATTTCGTTTTTGACAACATCTAATTTTCCTAGATTCATGCTTCGTACATTGCATATTCCTATTATTAATGTTTGGAGCTGTATCTTCCCATTTTGAGTCATGCCCATCAGCAAATGAAAGTCCCAAAAGCTTTATTCCATCCATGTCATTAAGGTCAACTATACACCACTGAGGAGGAAGCTCCTCATTTGTATTTTGAGTGCCATCCAACCTGAAGGGCTCATCTTCCAGCACTATATCAGACAGTGTTTCATTGCTATCCATAAGGTTTTCAGTGGCCAATTTTTTTCTGAAGTGATGGCCCACCCTTCATCCCAGTTTGTCGTAGTCTTGAAGCTCTGCTGAAACCTGCCCACCTTTGGTGATCCTACTGGTACTTGAAATACTTATGGCATAGCCTCCAGCCTCATAGCAACATGCAGCCACGACAGAATGACAAACTCACAGATAAGTGGTAGTTTACCACTGTAGGCTACCTAAATAGACCTCAAAACAGTCACCTCAGTTTCATTTCTAATTTATCTGTTTCACCTTCCTTTCTTCCCAGTCCTTCCCCCAAAATAGGGAAGGCTTTTTCTATTTACCTCTAATTCCTGCCCTCCTCTCAGCTTAGAAAAGAGCCTGGCACAACAGTGCTCAAAAAGTATTTACAGAACGAACAAGATCATAAAGACCTGAATTAGAAAGTATTAGAGAAAGTAGAGGTCAATAGCAAAAAAATATTTGAAAGGCGAATTTGAATCCTGGAGACTATTACTCTCTGGGTAAATTGTTATACTACTAACTAAAGTAGAGACTACAAAGGGAGGAGCAAGTTTTGGGAGGCAGGGTGTAGATTCAGTTTGGGACAAGCTGGGTTTGAGATTCCATAGGTAATACAGATGAAGCGCTCCAGTGAGTGGTTGGATACAACAGTAAAACAAATTCATATTTGTACCTGTGTTAGATTGGGTTCTCTAGAGAAACACAAAAAAAAAAAAAAAAAACAGCAAGGTATATATATATATTTAGAGAGAGAGAGAGAGAGATTT
>NW_006921716.1:8593284-8605436 GCF_000298275.1 Orycteropus afer afer | reverse complement strand
TTCAAAAAGGACAAGGGGATACTGCATAGTTCAAAATCAAGAAGGGAGTATGTCAAGGTTATATCCTTTCACCAGACTTATTCAACTTATATGCTGAGCAAATAATCCGAGAAACTGTATTTTATGAAGAAGAACGTGGCATCAAGATTGGAGGAAGACTCATTAACAACCTGCAGTAGGCTGACGACACAACTTTGCTTGCTGAAAATGAGGATGACTTGAAGCACTTACTGATGAAGATTAAAGACTACTGTCTGCAGTATGGTTTACACCTCAGTATAAGGAAAACAAAAATTCTCACGACTGGTCCAATAAACAGCTTCATGATAAATGGAGAAGATTGAAGTTGTCAAGGATTTCATATTACTTCGTTCTACAATCAACACTGATAGAAGCAGCAGTCAAGACATCAGATGATGTATTGCATTAACAAATCTGCTGCAAAAGACCTCTTTCAAGTGATGAAGAGCAAAGATGTCTCCTTGAAGACTAAGGTGTGCCTAACCCAAGCCATGGTATTTTCAATCGCCTCTTATGCATGTGAGAGCTGGACAATGAATAAGGAAGACAGAAGAGTTGGTGCTTTTGAGTTGTGGTGTTAGAGAACAATGGTCTGCTGAAAGGACTAACACATCTGTCCTGGAAGATGTGCAGCCAGAATGCTCCTTGGACGTGAGAGTGGCCTGACTTCATCTCACCTACTTTGGTCATGTTGTCAGAAGGAACCATTCCCTGGAGAAGGTTATCATGCCTGGTAAAGTGGAGGGTCATGAAGAAGGGGAAGGCCCTCAACAGGATGGACTGACACACTGGCTGCAACAATGGACTCCAATATAGCAAGGATCGTGAGGCTGGCACAAGACCTGGCCATATTTCGTTCTGCTGTGCATAGGTTCGCTATGAGTGGGAGACTACTTGATGGCACCGAACAACAACAACAACATGTGTGCTATAGTGACAAGCATCCTGGAAAAATGACTCACGGCCCCAGGTGTCACATCTAATTAATTTGTTTTTCATTCCATAAGTAATTTGTTATCATTCAGGGTCATATTTAATAATAGCAGAAGTATAAATAGACAGTAACACAAAGTTCTGTCTTTATTCTTTGCTTATTTTATTTAATAATATTTACTATTAAAGTGAAGTTTAGGGGAAAAAATTCAAATAGACAATAAAATGAAAAACAGTTTGATCTCCCTAGTAATCAAAGAAGTATAACTGCAACAAGAAGGAAGTATATTGACACCAATTTTTTAAAAAAGGATGTTTTCGTTAGAGTGTGGGGAAAAGAACTCCATGCACTGAAGGTGGGAGTATGAATTAGTTTAAGAAAAATAATATTTCTGCATCTAATTTTACTACATACAGCAGAGCCATTAAAAATGTTCATAATCTTTGGTCCAGCATTTATACTTTTAGGAAATATATTTATGACAGATCCTTCAACCAAAGTTTCTAGCACTAGGAGATTTGTTAATAAACTATGACAGATGCCAAAAAAAAAAAAAAAGGACTCACTTGTACTCAGTAAAGTGATACTGTAGAAGAATAATGATGTGCTTGATACATTATTAAGTAAAAGAATCTGGTTACAAAATAGTATGCTCTCACTTTAATAAGTAAAAAGATACTCATTCAAACATTGGTATACAGGAAAAATAAATACAATAAAGTATTAGCAATGGTTGTAAAGTATTAGCAATGGAATTATGAAGAAATTTTCTTTTCATGAATCTAGTCTCTCAACTTTCTACAATAAGCATGTATTATTATGTAAAAACAGTAACTAGTAAATATATTGCCTCACTGTCTACTATCTGTCTGACTTATGGCAAATTCCATACCCTTTCTATCTCATCTGTAAAAGAACGATAATATCACTCAAACTACAGCTTTACTGTACCCTAAATAGTGAAAATGTTACACCAAGTCTATCACATAACATAACATAACAAAAACCAGTTGCTGTCAAGTCGATTCCAACTTACAGCAACTCTAGGTGTGTCAGAATAGAACTGTCTTCCACAGGGTTTTCTGTGGCTGATTTTTTAGAAGTAGAACACCTGGACTTTCTTCTGAAGCACCTCTAAGTGCACTCAAACCTGCAGCCTTTCAGTTAGCAGCCAAATGAGTTCACTGCTTGCACCCCCCAGGGACTTGCTGTCACATAATAAACCCAAACTGATAGTTGTCGAGTTGATTCTGACTTATCGACACTACAGGACAGAGTGAAACTGTCCTAGAGAGTTTCCAGTGCTGTGAATGTACAGCAGCAGACTACCTCTTTCTCCTGTCATCTAATAGGCATTCATAAACGGGTAAAATATGACATCCAACTAACTTCCTGCACTGAATACCTGCCATCATTACTAGTCATTCAAAAAATTTTAAAATATTAATCTAAAATAGAGTGGAAATTAATTAAACTGGTATTGGTGAACAAACCTAATCATACTCATTAACCATGTTATTCCATCATTTACCCTTTACTTTGAGCTTCATAGGCTTCACTGTTAAAGGCTCTACCCAGTTTACAACTGACTTTCATTCTGCAAAATGCAAAATTCCCAAATGCTGCATTTAATAAATGGTGGGAACCCTGAGGATGCAGTGGTTAAGCACTTGGCTGCTAAGCAAGAGATCAGCAGTTCAAACCCACCAGCTGCTCTGTGGGAGGAAATGTGTCAATGAGCTACTGTACAGATTTACAGCCTTTGAAAACCAATGAGGGTCATTATGAGTCAGAATTGACTCGATGGCAGTGGGTTTAAACTGAATTTTTAAAGTTTATTTTAATAAAGCACTTGAAATTTGTGTAATGTTTCCAGGAGACAAAATGGTTTTGAACTAGTAATTATATAAGAAAAACAAAAGATATTTATATGACACATAATTTCTTCCTTTTGCTTTATGATCAAGAGCATGTTTCAGTGTCTTCTGGAATCAGTCTTGGACATTTCTCGTTATTTTAATTTTCTTCAGCTTCAGTTTAAACTTGCATATGAGCAGTTGATGGTCTGTTCTGCTGTCAGCCCCTGGCCTTGCACTGACTGATGATACTGAGCTTCCACAGGTATAGTTGATTTGATCCCTGCGCATCCATCTGGCAAGACCCACGTGTATAGTTGTTGTTTATGTTGTTGAAAAAAGGTATTTGTGATGAGTGAGTCATTGGTCTTGCAAAACTGTATCATGAAGTCTCTGGTAGTGTTTCTATCATCAAGGCTCTATTTTTCAACTATTCATCCTTCCTCTTTGTTTCTAACTTTTGCATTCCAATCACCATTAATTATCAATGCATCTGATTGCAAATTTGATCAATTTCAGACTGTGAAAGTTGGAAAAATTCTTCAATTTCTTCATCTTTGTAATTAGTGGTCAGTGTGTAGATTTGAATAATAGTCATATTAACTCGTCATCTTTGTAGGCATATGGATACTATCCTAACACTAACAGCGATGGATTCAAGATAAATCTTGAAATGTTCTTTTTGACAGTGAATACAACACTATTTCTCTTCAATTTGTTATTCCTGGCATAGTAGACCATGTTTTTTTCCAATACAGAATGGTCATTACCAGTCCATTTCAGCTCATTAATCCCTAGGACATAAATCTTTATGTGTTCCATTTCATCTTGAGGACTTCTTATTTTCCTTGATTCATACTTCATACATTCCAAGTGCTAATTACTGATGGATGTTCGTAGCTATTTCTTCTCATTTTGAACCACGTCACTTCAGCAAATGTAGGTTTCCAAGGCTTTACTCTCTCTATCCATATCATTAAGGTCAACTCTACTTCGAGGAGGCAGCTTTTCCCTAGCTGCTTTTTGAGTACCTTCCAACCTGAGGGGCTCATCTTCCAGCACTATATCAGACAGTGTTCCCCTGCTACCCATAAAGTTTTCACTGGTTTTTTTTTTTTTTCCTAGAAGTGGATCACTAGTTCTTTCTTCCCAGCCTGTCTTACTCTGGAAGCTCCACTGAAACCAGAGGAGACCCTGCTGGTATTTGAAAAATAGTGGTGGCATAGCATCCAGCATCATAGCAATGTGCAAGTCACCAAAGTACGACAAACTGACAGACAAGCACTTAATTGTGCTCATGCAGAACATGTACATAGACCAAGAGGCAATCATTCAAACAGAATTAGGGGGTGGTTTAAAATCAGAAAAGGTGTATGTCAGGGATATATACTCTCACCTTATTTATTCTGCTTGTATGCTAAGCAAATAATCTGAGAAGCTGGACTATTATGAAGAAGCGTGCGGCATCAGGATTGAAAAAAACTTATTAACAGCATGCAATAGGCAGATGACACAACCTTGCTTGCTTAAAATGAAGAGGGTTAGAAACACTGATGAAAATCAGACTACAGCCTTCAGGATGGATTACACCTCAACATAAAAATTCTCACAACTGGAACAATATACAACATCACAATGAACAGAAAAAATATTGAAGCTCTCAATGATTTCATTTTGTGTCCACAATCAATGGCTGTGGTAACAGCAGTCGATCAAATCATGTATGTTATTGGGAAAATTTGCGGCAAAAGCCCTCTCTTAAAGTGTTAAAAAACAAAGATACCACTTTGAGGACTAAGGTGCACCTGACCTACAACATGGTATTTTCAATCACTTCATTTGCTTGCGAAAGCTGGACAATGAATAAGGAAGACCAAAGAATGATTGATGCCTATGAATTATGGTGTTGGCAAAGAACATTGAATATAATAAGGACTTTCAGAAGAACAAACAAATCTGTCTTGGAGGAAGTACACAAAAAATTTTCCTTAGAAGCAAGGATAGCAAGACTTAAGCTCACTTTGGACAAGTTATCAGGCGGGAACAATCCCTGGAGGAAAAATCATGCTTGGTAAAGTAAAGAGACAAAAAGAGGAAGAACCGCAATGGCACAGATTGCCATCGTGGCTACAACAGTGAGCTCGAGCATAGTGAGGATGGTGCAGGACCAGGCAGTGTTTTGTTCTGCTGTACATTGGGTCACTGAGTCAGATTTAACTGGGTAGCACCTGACAACAACAGCAATCCCTTTAGCTAGCAGAGGTATCCAGTCTGCTGTCTTAAAATATTATTTAAAAATCCATTGAATTTATTTTTCTGAGCATTTCATGTCTGCAAAATATTTCCCAATCTGCTCCAGTTCTGGACCCTTAGAAATTTCCAAGCTCACTTGGTTCTTAATCCAAGAGATAAGAGTATACTTTAAAGACTATGCTTTACATCCATCTGTGCATAGCTCATCTTTGACAAAGGGCCAAGACCCATTAAATGGGGAAGTAATAGTCCTTTTAACAAAATGGTGTTGACAAAACTAGATAGTCATTTGCAGAAAAATGAAACAGGATCCATATCTTATATCATATCCAAAAACTAACTCAAGATGGATCAAAGACCTAAATGTAAAACCTATAAAAATAAAAATAAGAGCACATTTAAGGGCCCTAATACATAGCATAAATACACTACCAAATAAAATGAACAATGCAAAATATTTTATTTGATTTGATCCCTGCGCATTCCATCTGGCAAGACCCACGTGTATAGTTGTTGTTTATGTTGTTGAAAAAAGGTATTTGTGATGAGTAAGTCATTGGTCTTGCAAAACTGTATCATGAAGTCTCTGGTAGTGTTTCTATCATCAAAGCTCTATTTTTCAACTATTCATCCTTCCTCTTTGTTTCTAACTTTTGCATTCCAATCACCATTCCCAAGGCTTCTCTTTATATACAGGAAGCAGACCACATCCCAAAGGCAGCTACTCAGCTGCTTGTGGTAGATCCCACCATGGAATTGACTGACAGTCTCATCATGGGGAATAACTACCACCAGCTGTCCAGCCACTCAACCAGGCCCAGCCAAGTTGACACACAACATGACCACCACAGAAGGCTAATGGGACTACACCCAAAAACATATAGGTTCGACAGAGGATATTTCTACATATGTATTTATATGCACTGCAAACAAATTCATGAATATCGCAGAGTATACAGGGGCAAAGTTATGAAAAGTTCTTAGCTGTAACAAACACTTTGAGGGAGTGAGTTACTGGCCTGGGCGTAGGGAATGAGTCACTGGGTTCAAGACTATAGTCTCAGGAGACATCAAGGTCAATTGGCACATGATATAGTCAACAAAGAAATTGTTTGACACCCTACCTTGGTGAATAGCGACTGGGATATTAAAACCTCATGAGAGACCATCTAAAGTGCAACTATTGGTCTATCTCCATCCAGAGGAAGGAAAAGTGAGGGAAATTAAAGACACATGGAAACAGTTAGTTCAAAGGACTAATGGACCCCTCAAACCTCAGCCTTCATAACTCTGAAAGCAGAAGAACTAGATGGTGCTCAGCTACCACTCCCAACTGCTCTGAAACGGGTCACAATGGAAGGTCCTAGATAGAATGGGAGAAAAATGTGGAATGAAACTCACAATCATTAAAAAAAAAAAAAAAGACTAGGGTTCCCGGTCAGAATGAGACTGGTAGAACCTCTGAGACTATGGCTCTTAGTCACCCTTCAAGCCCAGGAATAAAACAGAATAAATTTGATTTCACATTTGCATGGTTTGCTTGTTTTTTCTGTTCAAAGTCCCACTTTACAACATTCTCATACATTTAACCAACACCTTTTGAAGAAAGTGACTCCATCAAGTTGTTTTCAGTGAAATATTGGTATATCACAAGTAAACATTAATGTTCTTCCCATTAGTCACTGTTGTTAACATTTCGCTTTGTAAGATAAATATCAAATTTAGACATTAATTACAAACAATGTGAGACAGTACATTTAAATTGTGATTGAATACAGGAATGGAATCATCAAAAAATTATATGCTATTTTATATTTCTTGAATTTGAATGCCACACTTAAGAATGTGAATAATGTACATTTAAAATGTTTACACTCACCTGACAAATTTCCATTCATAGGAAACTCTGTTCAGAGCTCGGTGCATTTTAAACAGCTCTTTCAGATTTCTGACTACGAATGTTCTCAATTACGGGGCATTTCTCACATCCTCAGTAGGCACCCCTCGCGTTACTGGGAGAGGTCCAGCACGGAGTGGAAATAGCGAACTCCTACCGGCCTGTGAATCATCTCACCGAGCAGCAGTCATTGCCGACAGCTGTGCCTGAGCAACGTCACTTGCCGAAACAATGAGCTGCACCCTTACCTGTCATGTGCCAGAGAAGCCTTTGGCATACGTGGGCGCCAGATGCAAATCAGACAGATCAATAATCTTGCTTCAAACTTAAAGTTTATTATTGACTTGAAAAAAATGGAGCAGAAAAAATAACATTTTTTAGTTTGGTTCAGGTTCAGAAAAAACACTTTTTTCGAGTTTCAGTTTCACTCTGGCAAAAATTTTGGGTTTGTTTTGATTTTGGTTTTCAGTTCTGTTCTAGTTTGAAGGCCTGGTGGTAGGTCATGTGTTTGGCATATGCTGGGTATACAGCAACAGACAAAGCCCTTCATGACCCAGCTACTTCTCCAATATCCTCTACCAACCAATCTCCACCATGATCTCTAAGCTCCAGACATGCTATGTCCTAGCTCTGTATGTGATCTTCCCACCAGAGTCCCCAGAAAGTTTGTCAGGCCTATAGCCTCTTGGTCAGCCCTCTAGTAGAGTGTTTACTGCTTTGGGTTTTGAGTATTCATTTTAAGCCCTTACTCAAAAAACTCACTGCAATTGAGTCAGATCTGTCTCATAGCAGCCCCTCCTTGGGTTTCCGAGGCAGTATTACTACATAAGTAGATTGCCCAACCTTCCTTCCAAGGAGTGGCTGGTGGGTTTGAAACACCAGCCTTGTGATTAGCAGTCAAATGCCTTGGGTACTACGCCACCAGAGCTTCCGCTTTAAGCCCATCTACTCTGGTAGCATAGTGGCTAAGACACTTGCCTGCTAACCAGACTATGAGTCGGGGCCGACTCGACGGCACATAACAACAACAACAACAACAACACATTATACTCTATGCAGCCCTTTGGTGCCTATTACTTAATTCCCTATTGCCATCAAGGCAATTTCAATTCATAGTGACCCCATGTGTTACACAGCAGAACTGCATTCCACAGGGTTTTCTTGACTACCATCTTTCATGGGAGCAAATCACCAGGCCATTCTTTCACAGTGCCACTGGGTGAGTTCAAATTGCCAAAGTTTTAGTAATTGAGTGCAAATCATGTGCACCACCCAAGGACATTTATCACATCATAATGCCTGGCATATGCACATCAGGATCTCAATAGATATTTATTGCATATGAATGGATTATGACCAGTGTTGGAAATGACACTGAAAAATAAGGTATTTAGGAATTCTTGGCCCCAAGTCACCTGGTACTTTAAAAACTACTCATAAGCAATATGGACCTAGGGGCTCTCTTATAACTGAAGTACTTTGGAAAGTAACTGATCCACAGTGACCTTCAGAGCACAAACCCCTTCCATACAAATCTACTATTTCCACAAAGCACATACAAACCTTGCAGGGCAGGAAGTCAGCAGACTAGATTCAAATCCTAGCTTGATGCTTAGATGAGCCCTTCAAGTCTTCTGTTCCAAATTCTTTGTTTTACAGATGAAGCCTCTAAACCAGAGCGGTTACATAAACTTCTCAGCCTACAGGCAAACAGTAAATGATAGAGCAAAATGGAAAACAAGGCTCTTTGGCTCCTAGCCTAATTCTCCTTTTTTCATGATAAATCTTTCCTGCCTTGGGTTATATATGCAAAGATTTCCTAAATGATGAATCATGGACAGTATCTGTGAATTATACCTTCAGCACAGCCAGTGGAGGGATAGTTACCATTCTTATCCCTGATTCAGGGCTCCAGTTCTATCTCTTGGGCTTAGGTTGACAAAGGAGATTACTGAAGAAGGATATTGAGTCATATTTTAATACCATCAAACAAGGATCAACAACCTCCAGCTTGAGGAAGCTGCAGGCATCATATCTATCTTCCTGAAATCCTTGAAATTTGCTGCTGGTTCCAGGTCCATTAGTGCACACACAGGCCCCACAGTCTCCGGATGAAGATTTATCCTGATTCCACTGGAATGAGCTCCGTCTCCCTAAAGTGTTACAGCTATTCAACAGAATCTGGCACGGTTTGGAGTAAGGCCTGGAATCAGAGGGTGAGTCAACAAAGTAAAATGTCCATTTACTGTAGAAACTTTCTCAGATACAGGGAGAAGATGGGACAAAACAAAATCTCACATCCTTCTTTGAAGAAATCATAGCCCCTTATAAAATGATCTCACCCCTTTCCTTTCCAAGACACTCAGATAACACACCTTGCTTGCTGAAAGTGAAGAGGACTTGAAGCACTTACTGATGAAGACTAAAGACTACACCCTTCAATCTGGATTACACCTCAACATAAAAAAATAAAAATTTTTTAAAAAGTAAATAAACACCTCACAACTTGACCAATAAGCATTATCACAATAAACTGAGAAAATAAGTAGTCAAGGATTGGATTCACAATCAATGCCCTTGGAAGCAGCAGTCAAGAAATTAAATGACATACTGAGTTAGGTAAGTCTGCTTCAAAAGACCTCTTTAAAATGTTAGAAAGCAAAAATATCACCTTAAGGACTAAGGTGCACTTGACTGAAGAAGCCATGATGCTTTTCAATCACCTCATATATATGCAAAATCTGGAAAATGAATAAAGAAAACCAAAAAAGAATTCATGCTTTCAAATTATGGTGTTGGTGAAGAATATTGAATACACCAAGGACTGCCAGAAGAAGAAACTGTCTTGGAAGAAGTGCAGCCACAATGCTCCTTAGACGTGAGAATGGCAAGACTTCATCTCACATGCTTTGGACATATTATCAGTCCCTGGAGAAGGATGCCATGCTTAGTAAAATAGATCCTCAGTAAGAAAGAGGAAGACCCTCAGTGAGATAGAGTGACACAATGGCTGTAACAGTGAGCTCAAACTTAGCAACTACTATTAGAATGACACAGCACTGGTGTGTTTCATTCTGTTGTACACAGGGTTGCTGTGAGTTGGAACTGCGTCTGACTGAATGGTACCTAACAGCAAAAGGGAACATTTATCCCTCTTTGTCGCAAGGGGTACAGATAAGCTAAATGAGCACAGTAAGTGGGGTGGCTGGGTTGGAACTTGTCAAACATTATTTTAAAATTTTTTCATGTTTTCCAAATGACCCAATTGGAAAATCAAGCCTTTCTCTCAATAGCACTTTCTTTAATGCAAGTTTCTCTAATAGCACTGATATTACTTCATTGCAGTTATTTGTTTCTATAACTCCTTCACTCATTTGTATTAAGAGAGAAAGCCTTATTTTTTACAATTTCATGCCCAACATAAGATAGTAGGAGCTTTAAAAATGAATCTTACACAATCATGCTTACCTAAGCTTCTGAGAGTTACCATGCATGTTACTTAGATGCCGTACTTATTAACAAGAAATAAATCTTACATCATGTCTCTGTGTCCATGCCCTCATGAACAGATTAAAACAGTATATTTAAACTTCCCTGCTTGTGGTAAACAGAATAATGACCTCCCAAAGGTGTCCACGTCCTAATCCTAGGAATCTGTAAATATGCTCCAAAAGGGACTTTGCCCATGTGGTGAATTTAAGGCCCTAAAATGGGAAGGTTATTCTGGATTGTTTTGATGGGCCTCATCTATTCTCTTGGGTCCTTAAATACAAAGGGCATTTCTTGGCATAATCAGAAAGAGATAAACCAATTGAAAAAGAGTCGGAAATCTGCAACATAGCCGGCTTTGAAGCTGGAAGAAGGGGCCTATGAGCCAAGGAATGCAGGTAGCCTCTAGAAGCTGGCAAAGGCAAGGAAACCGATTCTCCCCTAGGGAACGCAGCCTTACCAACACTTTGATTTTAGCCCAGTGAGAGCCATGTTGGACTTCTGACCTAGAGAACTGTAAAATAATACATTGGTGTCAGTTTACGCCACCAAATTTGTATAATTTGTTAAGGCAGCAATAGAAAACTAGTACATGCTCCAATTCCTACACTGCCACTGACAAGCTAGAATAAAGCTCCTGGAGCTTCTATTTCCTCACTTATAAAAGGAGAGACAATAATGCTTACCTCAGAGGACTCCTGTGAGGATTAAATGCAAAGAAGAATGTGGAACACTTCACACAATGCCTGGAACATCGTAAGTACGGGAGAGCTGCTTCTCTTAATTAACTGCTGTGTGAGTCCCTGCAGTCACTGCTGCAATCAAGCAGTCCTGCTTCTTCTCTGCTGGTAAGAAGTGAAAACTGATTGCCTTTGAGGCTCCTGTTAAAGCGTTCCCTCCATTGTGCAAGGCTGAGCAAGACTGCTGGGTCTCATAAATTCCTTGAGAAGGACTCAGCTACCCAGTGTACCAAAACATCTCCCATTTACCACAGTCCCAGGCCACCTATTCTTAAGGAAAAGAGGGCCACTGGTCAGCCCGAGTTTCACAGCAACCACATTATTCATCACTGTCAGCCTTGCCTTACTGGCCTGCAATGATGCACAGGAGAGTGAAATGAAGCAAGAACCAGGTTTGCAAAGATGACATCCTTTCAGGCTCAATTAAGCCATATGGCCTGCCTTGTTGCCTAGTTTTTATGTAAAGTACATTTTCAATTCTAAAGTTTCAATTAATAAAATCCAAACTGTTATCAATTTCCCACAAATGGAGCTGCCTGCAGCAGATTTCAGTTGGCACAGAGTGCTCGCGCTTATGACGAGCTTAGAGTGCCGCCTAGTGGCAACGATGTGTTGTAGCACTTATCACATAACACCCACAACCAAACCAAATTCACTGCCATGGAGTCGATTCCAACTCACAGCAACCACCACTGGGTGTCGAGGCTGTAAATCTTTACGGAAGCAGAATGACATCACATATACAGAGGAAAAACCTGCCAAGGGAGATGCCAAGAATGCTGCAAATTGAAAAATCCCAAGGTCTCATAAGGGGATGCTGTTTTATGGTTTTTGTCTGACCTAGATGAGACTTGTTGTTGTTGTTGTTATGTGCCATCGAGTCAAACCCGACTCATAGCGAGCCCTCCTTGGGTTTCCGAGGCAGTATCACTACGGAAGGAAGGTTGGGCAATCCTACTTCC
>NW_006921716.1:8576664-8592637 GCF_000298275.1 Orycteropus afer afer | reverse complement strand
AAAGTGTTGTGTGTGGTAACATTTGTCACCTTATTTTGGAAAAATAACATTTCTAATCTTTGTATGTGCCCATTTAAGGAGGAATTTGATGTTTTCAGAGAGTGACTTTGTACAAAGAATTTAAGAAATAGAAAACTGCTGCATAAGTGACTAGAAATGGGGCATTTTTGCATTTGTTAAAGTGTATCTTAGAAGCTAGAAAACCTCCTGAAGTTTCACTCTTTCTCCAACTTCTCCAGCTGTGTTTCCATCGTCTGATGTTAGCCAGCCGCCTTCCACTCCACCTTCCTTCTCTTTCCAGTTGCTGCTGAGTTGTCCCTGATTCACGGCAACCCCACGTGTGTCAGAGCAGAACTGTGCTTCATGTGGTTGTTAATGGATCATTTTTGGATGCAGATTACCAGACCTTTCTTATAAGATGCTTTTGGGTGGACTTGAACCTCAAAATCTAACCTGTTACCATGAAGGGGTAAGCAAATTATATTTTTAGTTCATGATTTTAGGATCAGGTCAATAAATAATGAGTTTAATTGCTTCAAACAGTACATATACATTTCCCTAAGTTTTGTTTTCTTGAGACTATTTCCCTAAGACTTTGTTTGTAAATACTCCTAGAAACCCAAAATTTTGGTGATTATCCTCCAACTCGTTAAACATAACCTTGACCCCAGTCTTATGTTATTTTACTAAATACCTTCAAAACCATTGAAAAGCAAAACATTTTAAGAGAAGAAAAGTGAAGGAGCTAACAAGTACGTAATGATTCTGGGTCATCTGGGGGTGTCCCTGTCATAAGGTTGGCTTCCTGCACTTTCAAATCATCAGATCACTTCAAGCAATTAAACCATCTGAAGCCTTTCAATATGGGAGTGCTACATACTCGACCAACTAACATCTTTAGGAAAGAAACCAGAGTAAAACAAAAGTTTCAATTCCATTAAACATGAATTTTAAAACATGAGCTTGAACTCTTAGATCTTGTCTGGAAAATAAGCTAGAAAAAAGCTAACTTCCCAAATAAGGGCTGAGTTTATAATATTTGAATTTTTATTGGCTTATACTTTTTGGCTGGAGTTTGCTTTCTTTCTTGCAAATAGAAAAATATTCTCCCCTAAAACTCTATCAGTCTGGCCAGATTCCCTGATGTTCTTTATACTGTTTTATGCTGATGTAAATATGAATTTTCCAAATGAAAATAACCTTCCAGGAGAAATGCTGGTAAAGAGAGTATGGTATAAATCACTGTAAGACGCGCTCTTCTCACTGTCCGTCTCTGCTGTGGCTGTCCTCCTGGCCCTCTGCTGCCCCCTTAAGGCGAGGAAAGGGCGGGAGAGGTTCTTCTTTGGCTTCTACTGGTCTGGAACTATTTCCTTAAGGATTTTATGTCTGTGTCTTTTTATGAGGGAACCATTGGTATCAGCAGAGATGCAGGGAAGTCCTCATCCCTATTTAGGATAATTTCTCAAGCTTGGAAAGTTTCAGAGTTTTGTCTTGTCTAGTACAGAAAGTCAATTCTGACTCACTGGTACCCTATTGAACAGAATAGAACTGTCTCATAGGGTTTCCAAGGTTGTAATTTTTTTTTTTAATGTTACGTTATAAATTCCGGAAGTTGCCTCTGACAGATTACCTAAAGCGAGTTAGACTTTCAAGAATCAAAGATTCATGCACAGGTAACTTCAAAATGTGTACTATCCTGGTGGGAGGACTAGCTGACACCAAGAATCAAAGTCACTAGTGGCTTCTATTTGCCAAGGCTGTAATCTTTACGGAAGCAGAGAGCCACATCTTTCTCCCGCAGAGCAGCTGTGGGTTTGAACCACTGACTGTTCCATTAGCATCTGAGCACTTAACCACTGCACCACCAGCATTCCTAAGGAGAGTAGATGGAGTATGTAGATTCTTTATCTAAGTATGTATAGATTATACACCTACACACACTCATACATATAATTGAAATATTCAACCAAATACATGTCACACTGTGGTGGTTAAGGTTGTCAACGTGGCTGGACCTGGCTGAGTGGCTGGGCAGCTGAATGTAGTATTCCCCATGATGAGACTGGTGATCAACTCCATGGTGCAATCTGCTGTGAGAAGCTGGGCAGCTGCCTTAGGGATGTGGTCTCCTTCCTGTGTATAGGGAGAAGCCTTAGGAATGGTCTCTAGTTTATGGCACGCTTGAACCCTGCATGTAGCTAAGTCATTGTTCAGCAGCCTGCCATGCTCTGCCAATCTTGGGACTTTCAATGGAGTTGAATTAATGGCCTGGCATGTGGTTTGATAATATCGGGACTGTGCCTTGTTACTTGTCAATCTTGGGCTTGTCAGTCTCAGCAGCCAGCAGCTGAGTGAAGAAAAGACTCCAGCTCCAGTGGGCCAGGAGCAGGAGACAGAGCTGAAGGTTGAGGAGATTTCACCCAGCCCCAAGAGCGTGGCACTTTGAACTTGGACTTCTAGGCTCCAAAACTAAGAGAATAAACTCCTATTTGTGCAAGCCATCCCATCTGTGATATATTCTTGTCAGAGCAGCACTAGGTAACCAGAACACACACTTTCAGTGTTCCAGAGTAGCCTAAACTGGAGTTTCTTCCTGGATGTGGAAAGATAACACTTAATCCTCCTAATGTCATAAATAATAGTGTATGTATTACCTTCAGTAGCCTATGGAATACTAGAAATGTTGAGTAAAATCAGTCGTAATCAGAGTCTTTGCCTACTTGCTCAGTGTCTATACATTTCTAAATAACAACTCTATTGCCTCACCCTGTTTCTAATTCTATAATGTATACTAAGCCTTTTTCTTCTTGAAAATAACTTGTCTTGTAAATAGTGCCAAAAAACTCTGCTGAGGTAATAAATAAATGATGACAATGTGAACTTGGAGGAGGATGTTAAGTTATTTTAAGAAAGATTTTCTCCAACAGAAAAGTTAGCATCTGCCTTAAAGAGATGGAGAGAAAGGAAGTGGACAGATGAAATAGAAATTGAGTGACATTTCATCAGTTTCATCCATAGGACTGCAATGTAATGGTACTAGGGTATCCTCATTGGTCTTGGTTTCTCTAGGCTTCTCCTTTTTCCTTTCCTCTTGCTAGGATTGCAAACTTAATACTAACACATTCTCAGATTTGTTTTAGTCAAACACATACCATTGGCGTATATAAACCATTAGCTACTCCAATTTCTACTAAATAATCAGTTCTCAAACTCGGTGTTTGACAGAAATGAGAAAATGCTTTAGTTCAAATTTTATTATTTTCAGTTGTTGAGTGGACACCTTTTGTGTTTAAATGACCAACATCCATTCCACCATCTTTATTATACTTCAGAAAACTCCCTTTCTGGCCTCTCAATCCATGTGGGTTCAATTGGCTGATGCCACAGGTAGTCACTTGACCCAAGCTGGACCAATCAAATAGTATGGCTCCAAATAAATGCTGTTACATTGTGGGAACTGCAATTAATGACATGAAACAAAATGTGTATGAACCGTTGAATGGAAAACTAATTTGTTCTTATAAACCTTCACCCAGATCACAATAAAAAGTTTTTTAATAAATGCATACTAAAATGTTTTCATTTAAAAAACGCTAAGGCTCAGGCTTTTGACTCAAGCAGAAAGACAGCTTACTCAAAATGATGGTTTTCTGCTTTTCTGTACAACTGGCCACTCAGAAGGAATCCCTCAGACCTGGTTGCCCTGAGCTTCCCTGGTTTCTGTCTTCCCTCAGATTTGCATTTTTAGCATTTCCTTTGATTATAAGAGCGATCTAAATCACTTCCTATAAATCAAAGTTTGTCTTTTAAGTTAAATATGTTCTTACAACCAAAAAAGGAAAACAGGGCGGGGGAAAACCCTAATATGTAGGAGAACATTTTATTTAAAAATACAAAACTCAAACCGAGGTCCACCAGTGAGGTGCCACTGGAAAGCAGTGAGACCAATTTTCAGCAAACTTTTCAGAATTTTTAACTCTCAAATAAAGTCTCTGCATTCTATGGATGACTTGCTAGCAATGCCTTTAGATGACTTATTAATAGCTTTATTCTTTTTAATACCTCTTCAATTTAAGGATGACTTACATTTACAAATTTTATTTGTTGTACTCTTTCCTTACTGTCAACAAAGGGATAGCATTGTGATTTTATTTCAAAGTATTTTAAAGGTAATTTCAGATTAAAATACCACTTTTTGCACAATTTTGTTGTATTTTCAAAACATCAAACGTTTAGTACTTCAAATCATGCTTTATCTATACATGCATTGACAGCAATTTAAAAATCTACATTTTTTAAAACAAAGTAAAAAAGGAACAGATGAAATAAATTTTAACACATTTTATTTACCCCAAATATATCCAAACTAAGATCATATTAACATGTAATCAATATAAAAAATTATTGAGATTATTTTACATTCTGTTTTTCATGCAAAGTATAGAAATCCAATGTGTATTTTATACTTAGAAAATATCTTGGTTCAGTTGCAAATTTACACCAGAAACATTTGGTCTACATATAGAGCTCATAAATTTTACAGTTGAAATAGTAGATTCAGAATTCAAATAGTTGTTTCAAATATACTTAAAATTTTTCAATAAATGAAGCAAGCATCAGTTTTTAAATATAACTAAAGTTAAATAAGGGAGTCCTGGTAGCATAGTGCCTAAGGCACTTGACTGCTAACCAGAAGGCTGGCGGTTCAAACCCACCAGCCACTCCTCGAAAGGAAGGTTGGGCAATCTACTTCCGTAGTGATACCACCTCAGCAACCCAAGGAGGGGTCGCTATGAGTCGAGTCCGACTCGATGGCACATAACAACAACAACAACAAAGTTAAATGAAATTAAAAATTCAGTTCATTCATTGTACTAGCCACATTTCAAGTGCTCATTTCATGTGACTAATGGATATTGTTTTAGCTGGGCAGGTCTAGCTGAACTAGCTATGTGTGTGTGTTTAACAAGGGAAGGGGAGACAGTCAAATGTCTCTCAGAACTCACAGGTTTTGGCATTTTAACATTCTACAATAACTTTTGTTACTGAAAAATATAAAAGTTTCTGCTTGAGGACTGTTGAGCTTCCATAAATTATAGTTTTCACCAACCTTGGACATTTGGGACCATTATTTCTTCAAAATTTTTTTCTGTCTTGTTTCATCTCCCAAGTCTCCCAATCCACCTACCTACTTTGGGTACTACAATTCTAGGACTATACCTATTTCTACCTCAGGCTGCTTACTATGATCCCACAGCTCACTCTTGCTCTGTTCAGGTGGTTTTTTTGTTTTTGTTTTATTTTTTCAGTCTTTTTTCTTTCTGTGTTTTATTTAGGATCGTTTCCATTGCTTTGTCTTTCAAATTCACTAATCTTTTCTTCTGTGGTGTCTAGTTTGCTGTTAATCCCATACTCACTGCCATTGAGTTGATTCCAACTCCAACCCTATAGGACAGAGCAGAACAGACTCATACATAGGCTTTCCAAGGCTTTAATTTTTATGGGAGCATATTGCCACATTTTTCCCCATAGAGTGGCTGGTGGGTTTGAACTGCTTATGGTTCAGTTAGCAGCCAACTGCTTAACTACTGCACCACCAGGGCTTCTGTTAATCGCTTACGGTGTACTAATTTTTTATTTCTGATAGTATATTTTTCATCTCTAGTGTTTCCATTTGGGTCTTTTAAAGTATCTTCCATTTCTTTCTGCATCATTATCATGTTTTCCTCTATTTTTTGTGCACACATGCAGTTTATTTATCATAGCTGTTTTAACAGACTTATGTTCTAATTCTATCACCCATCATTTCTGAGTCCATTTCTATTGTTTGATTTTTCTTCTTGTCGTAGGTTGTATTTTCCTGTTTCTTTGAATATAAAACAAAAATGTTTAATGGATGTCAGACTTTGAATTTTATGCTATTAGGTAGTGGGATTTTATTGTTTCGCTTTTTGAATGTTTTATATTCTATTATTAAATAGTTTTGGGCTTTGTTCTGGAATGCAGTTAAGTCACTTCGAATCATTTGATCCTTGTTTTTAACCTTTTCACAGTAGGCGCAGAATAGTCTTCAGTGTATGCATAATTTACCCCAGAACTGAGGTAATACACTCCTAAGGATGCAATTCAACATCCTGTGTAGTAGGTCTTTCCACTCTGGCTGGTAAGAACACGAACTATTCCTGCCCTGTCTAAAGCAATCTGGGGACTGTTCTGCCTTCTTCTTTCTGGTAGTTCTTCCCAGTCTCAGCAGTTCCCTCATATATCGAGGCTGACTGTACTCAGCCAAAGACTTGAGGGGCTCCCCGTGCAAATCTCCAATGCTCTCTCTTTGCAGCTCCATCCATTCCAGGACTCTTCCCCACACATTTTCTTTAACTCAGCAAGACTTCCAGGCTCTAAGTGGGCTTCCCTTTCCTGTGCAGACCGTAAACTGAGACACTGGAAGAACTCACTTTGTTTGTTCCCCTTCTATCGAACCACAGACCAGCACCGCCTGTCGTCCGATATCTGGAAAGTGGTGCTGCATATTATTTGGTCCAGTTTTAAGCAGGAAGGTCTAGTTTGAAGTTAAGAAGATAAATGTGATTCCTGTTATTCCGTCAGGTCCCTAAATATATAAAAATAGCCATTCATTTAATAAATATTTACTAAAGGTTTACTGTATAGGATGAACTGTGCTGCATAGGGAGATACAGAGCTAAAAGAAATAACCTCATAGTTACTACATGACGTGCCCTAGTGGTTTTTACAGCCTAACAGAAAAAAGTCAGTAATAATTAAACTAGATATGTAAATATGCAACCCTGATAAATGTACAAAGGAAAGCAAAGTACTATGATACCATATAATGGTGAGACCTAAGTGTGAGCAATCAATTCCCAGAAGACATTTGAACTGAGATTTAAAGAATACATAAAAATTGGTATATGTGTTCTAGAGGGTGGGGAGACAGCCAATGAGAACAGCATACGCAAAAGGCCTGTGGCAGGATAGAGCCCTTAGAAATCAAGTCTAATCCTTTGACTCCCGCTGAGAAAGCAAAGGCTCAGAGAGTCTGTGGCATGCCTAAAGTCATACTGTGTTAGTAGTGGCAAAGCAGGGACTGGAATCCAGGACTAGTAGTATAGTGCCTAAGTCACTTGACTGCTAACCAGAAGGCTGGCGGTTCAAACCCACCAGCCACTCCTCGAAAGGAAGGTTGGGCAATCTACTTCCATAGGGATACCACCTCAGAAAGCCTAGGAGGGGTTGCTATGAGTCAGGTCTGACTTGAAGGCACAGAACAACAATAACACCTCCAGGTGTAGTGCTCTTTCCATTCCACTGTGTTGCTACACAAATGTAGAACATACTAGAATATTTTTTATAATGATACTTGTCATTAAATGGTGCATGATCTTATGGGAAATACATAAATACTTCTGTAATTTACATTTTCATTTAAAAATAATTGTCAAAATTTTATTCAAGATACACTTTTAATTCCTTCTATTTTTATGTACTTACAAGGAATATTCTGTAAAGTGTAAATAAATGTACAAGAGAACACAAAGTAGAAAAGAATGAGCACTCACACACACATTTAGTGCTCTGAAGCCATACCAGCACCATAATGGCCTGGGAGCGTTAACGCTGCTCCCTAAGTGGCTAAATTACACCCAGGGGATTCTAGCTCAGCAGCTAAGCTGTTAGTGCTTTCAGACATTTTTGGGAAATGCATCCACTGCCCCATTTCAAGCTTAATTGGCATGATAAATGTCAATTACAGCTCCTTTAAGATTTTAAACTTCAAAACTCAAGCAAAACTACATATGTACAGACTATTCTGTAAGAAATCTCTCCTAAGATAGATACTATGTATTTACATTTATCATGGCTACATCTCTCCTAAAATGGATAAACACCATAAACTTGCATTCACTTCAAAAAGGAAGTTATTTTGCTCCACAGTCCTAAAGGTATCACTCTTAAATGCCTCACAAACTGTTGTGTGCCTTGTATGTTAGTAGAATTCATTTTTCTTTCAACAAATATATATATATATTGAACACCAATAAATATATTTGTATACACAGCACATGTAAGTATTCCCAAGACTGGAAATCTAGTAGTGAACAAGATAGACATAGCTCATGCCATAAAAGTGGATGGATCCTTCTATATGCTGTTACCTCTGATCCTATGTCTACACATCTCTCCTTTTTCAAGCTTTAAATTACAATTAGTGATCCAGTGTGAATGTAAAACAGTAACTTTAACTTCTGACCTTGGCAATTTGTTTATATGTCTTATGTATATCTCATTAACTCAGGTATTTAAAAAATTCCATTTTAGTTTAAGAAGCCCAAGCTGCCAGGTGTTTGATATCCTCATCTTCTTCTGTCCTCCTGGAAGATGCTGTAACATAAAATGGACACAAATTAGTAATTGATGACATTCATACCTGCAACATAGAAAACGAGAATTAATTATGGATAAAAATGTGTATATTTATGGAATCAAAAATAAGTGCTAAAAGGCAAAAGCCTGGCTATTATATTAGGCAACTATCTGACCTCAGGTAGTTGAGCTGGGCAACCGACCTGCTCGTGAGCGATGTGCACTGGAGGGCATTGCTGACAGTCTCTCTGGCTGTGCTGGGCGGGAAGAAGAGGGCACGTTTGGAAGTCGGATGTTTGTCATCTTCTTATTTAACTCCTCCTGCTCCAGTTCTTCAAGTTCTGCCATCAACTCATCCTGAACTCAGGAAAAAAGAAGAATTATGGAGTTAACATCTCAAGACGGGGGTTTCCTCAAACACAATAACAAGAACATCTGCTACTCAATTGATATGTGAAAGCCCAGCGAAACGGAATAGTTATTTTGAAACTAAGTCTTTTTGCAACATTGAGCAATGATTAAAAAATGACTATTTTGGGTTGTGCAAATTTGTTGTAGTTAATCATACAATACTTCAGTAAACAGTCATGCAAGTAATTTTGGTTAGCTAAATTTACAACTTCCACAGTTTCTAGGAAATATACACCTTACTTGTTTTTTTCAATGTATCTTTTCTATGGCTGAAAATTAAGAATTTGTGAAATAGTCTCAATGTCTTTGAGGGAAATAAATATTTTTATTTGGGCTAATGCTATTAAAAATGAAACAGATACAGATATACAAACAGCGTAGTGTACAGAGAATAAAGATACTATATCACCAAAACCCACTGCCATCAAATCAATTCTGACTCAGACCAACCCCCTGTAAATAGATGTAGATTGCCTCATCTGCCTCCCATGGAGCAGCTGGTGGGACTGAACCATCTGCCTTCTGATTAGCCAAATGTCTTTCCCAATTGTGTTGGGTAATTTAAGTTGAGAAAACTTCAACTCAAGGAAGGTGTACTGCATGTCCTTCTTTAGCTATAATCCCAGAAAGTATGGATTATCCTGAACTATCTTCTGTCCTACCTTAAGGAAGCAAGATGAGTTTGAGACCATAAGGGTATAAGTCACCTTATGACATATCTGACACAAACTGAGATAGTTCAGATCTTACTGGCTCCATGAATCCTTGTCCTCCTCCAGAGAGAGGCTGGGAGTTGAAATTAAATTTGTCATCTTTGAAATTCTGAAGTTGTCAGTATTACAAATGACCTGGTCACTATGATATTCAACCATTTAGATTCTTCCTTTATTCACTCATTCATCACTCAACAAATAATTATTGAGAGCTGACTCCTTACCCCATTTTGCACACAGGCACACAGTGCAGGGAATACAAAGTTGAATACACAGTCCCTGTATTCAACGAAGTTATGCTTGAAATGGGAAACAAATCATTATCCCATATTAAAGTGAGGAGTTCTGGTGGTGTAGTGCCTAAGGCATTTGACTGCTAACCCAGAGGCTGACAGTTCAAACCCACCGGCCACTCCTCAGAAGGAAGACTGGGCAATCTATTTCCGTAGAGATACCACCTCGGAAACCCAAGGAGGGGTTGCTATGAGTCAGATTTGACTCAACAGCAGTGAGTTTGGTCTTTTCTTTTTTTTTTTTTTTTTGGTTTTATATTAAAGTGAGGGTAGTGATACTATAGGGCAAAAGAATGGAAATTTACACCAACCACAATATTTTATTAAGTCAACTGATCTCAGACATGCATCAAGCTAAAAAATTGTCTGGCTTCTGTTAAATTTACTTTGTGAAAAGGAAATAACATATGATGGTATGTGGGTGTGAGTCCATGTGAAATATTATGGTCAGTTTAGATGTGTGCTTCTTGCTTCTCCACAGCCTATAAGAATAAAGTGGCATCAGAATCATACTCTGATCACCTATTTGCTCTCACAAAACAATTAAGTATAAATATAGTAATGGGAGAACAGGAGGTTTTCTGCTCGGAATGTATACCCAGAATTGCCAATAGTGCCTGACAGTTATTAATAACATTGGGAAGATATTTATATTTTATTCAGAAAATATATTAAGGAGCTCTGGTGGCACAGTGGTTAAGGCATTTGGCTGCTAACCAAATGGTCAGCGGTTCAAATTCACCAGCCACCCTGAGGGAGAAAGATGAAGCAGTCTGCATCTGTAAAGATTTACAGCCTTGGACCTCTATGGGGCAGTTCTACCCTGTTCAATAGGATCACTATGAGTTGGAATTGACTCGATGCAGTGGGTGATGGGTTAGAAATATGAGGAAAATGGAATAATCATCTCTGCCATCATTTTCAGCCTTTAGGTACCAAATACTTATTCAATTGTAGAGAAGAGAATTAATGCACTTTAGAGAGAATCCGGTGATCCAGTAATTTTGACTTACTAGATGACAAAACTAAGAGTCTGAAAAGTAAAGAGACTTACAAAAAGCTTAATAAAAAGTGGTAGAACCCATATGTCCTTGTGCTCAGCCCAAAGCCCTTTCTACTGTGTCACAACACACTCACTAGATGCTTCTTAGTCTATTCAAGGAGTTGTGAAGTATTTCTGTGCAGAGCCAGAAAGTAGTATTTCAGGCATTTTAGGCCACATACAGTCTCTGTTGTATAACCTTCTTTGTTGCTGTTGCTGTCATTTTCAGCAACCATTTAACAATGTAAAAATCATCCTTAGCTCACAGGCTATACAAAAACAAGTTGTGGGAAAGAGGTGGCCCACCAGCCATATTTTCCAACCTCTGATAAACACTATGTAAGTAAATTGTTGACACCTAATTCTTATTTTCTAAGACTCCATGGAACCATATCATACTTGTTAGATGTGTCATTCTTAATACTATATGGATACAGGAAGTCAGATTCTTTACCATGCTAATCTGATCATTGGAAATGTTTCAGAACATGAACCTATCCTACCTGTGTGTGCTCTGAGCAGAGCAACTGAAAGTCACAGTACAGGCATCACCATTATAATCTTAGCCTGGATTATTGGATTGATTAATGGAATGTGTGTGTTAATAGTGCACTCCATATTTACTTTGTTTCATAGCCCGAGTAATAGACAGAGAGGCCAAAACTCTAATTCAATAGCTATAGAGCGTGATCTCTCTCTTCGTTGCAGAGTGACACAATCTGCTTTTTTTGCCCAAATGTACAAGCACTTTATTCCTCATAATGGGGCTATTGGGAGCTCTGGTAGCGTAGTGCCTAAGGCACTTGACTGCTAATCAGAAGGCTGGTGGTTCAAACCCACCAGCCACTCCTTGGAAGGAAGGTTGGGCAATCTACTTCTGTAGAGATACCTCCTTGGAAACCCAAGAAGGGGTCTCTAGAAGTCGGATCCAACTCGACGGCAGTGTTTTGTTGTTTTTTTTAACCTTACATAATCACAGGCTGCATTTTCCTTAATAGTTGAAAATGCTAATTAGAAGACTATAAAACTGTATTAATCTTTCCTTTAAATCAGTCTACCACCACTTCATTTACCTCTTAAGTACATTTTTAATAAATGTCTTTTATTAATCAATTCTGTGAGTAAGAAGGGAAACCTGCCTGCTATCTATGGTGGGAAACCACCCTTTGCAGTAGCCACAGACACTAAATTCGTGTTACCCACCTCATCAAAGTCATCACCAAATCCAACCCGTTGAGAAAACGCTTCTGAGATTTCCTGGGCAATATCCTGTTGCTCTGTAATCTCTTGCATCAAATTATCTATTTTGTTCAGATCCCTAGGAAATAATATTTTGTTAAAACATTTTATAATTTTAACTTAAAATGATGAATTTAGATATAATCCTGTATGAGAAAGACTCAATTTAATAATACATCCTTAGTTACTTAAGCAGGATAACAAAAATTCCTAGTGCTCATTTGCAATTAAAAAACATAAGAATCCAAATGTGTACACATATTTTAAATATGACATAGATAGTCACTAGATTTGGAAGTCAATAGCAATCTTGTTATAATTACAATATTTGTGGGCCCATTTTGAAACTTTATTCCATAGGGCATATGCAAAATTTAAATATATGCTGCTATATATCAACTTTCCAGGAAATTATGCCATGGACCACCAAGGACCACAATGACTAAGGTAAGCTATGGCAGCTCTCAGTAACCACGATCTGACAGCAGCCTTTAGCAGAGCTAAACTCTGAAACTGGAGATCTACTTCATAGAATGCCTAGTAGCTCTGGGATTCTGTTTCCTGATGCTCTTGGAGATTACTAATAAGAGCAAAATTAGCCCTATGAAGCTCTCAAAAGAATCAGCAGCCCAGCAAAGGAATCCAGGTAGCCACAGGCCCAGAATGGATAGCTGCATCAAAGACAGTTTCTAGCAACTGCACCAACACTGGCCCTTAACCACCCAGGCTGAGTGTCTCAATGCCAGTATCTGAACTGCGTCTGTAGTAACCTGTCTCTGAATCATTCCTACAACTCTGAAATTAGGTCATACTATTGACTGGATACAAGAGTATGGGCAATTTTCCTCATTATTAAGTAACCTAATAATTGAACTTTTAATTCCCAGCAGAATTTATCTTTTGTGAGTTTCCCAGAATCTATACAAGGTAAAAGCTGAATCTTTTGACATATATTCACATAGCAATAAAAAATAGAACTTTTACCACCCTCCTAGCACCTCTCAGGGTGCCCTGGTAGAGCTGTGGATAAGTGCTTGGCTTCTAATAGGAAGGTTGGCAGTTCAAACCCACCAGCTGCTCCATGGTGAAAGATGTGGCAGTCTGTTTCCATAAAGATTACAGCCTTGGAAACCCTATGGGACTGTTCTACTCTGTCCTATAGAGTCACTAGGAGTTGGAATTGACTGGATGGCAGTGGGTTTGATTTTTTTGACCACTTCTCATTTCCAACCCTTACTGCTGTTTATAATGAAAATGTTTCCAAAAAGAGGTATGGGAAGGGTGTGACTAAACTTTGGGCCTGGAGGTAAATTTTCCCAAAAAGAACAAAATGAGATAATGCTGTTAAGGTTATTGTTGTTGTTGTTATGTGCCGTGGAGTCAGACCTGACTCATAGGGACCCATCCTTGGGTTTGCCAGGCAGTATCACTACAGCAGTAGATTGCCCAACCTTCCTTCCAAGGAGTGGCTGGTGGGTTTGAACTGCCAGCCTTTTGGTTAGCAGTCAAGTGCCTTAGGCACTATGCCACCAGAGCTCCTGTTAAGGTTATAGGCTTTGTAATACATTTTAGTATCCAGCTTACAGCAACTTTAGAGAATCCTGACTCAGATAACAAATTTAATGATCTTGCTGAAGATGTCTAAAAGGCTACTGATTGTTAATGAATTGTTAAAGTTGTCTTCACTGATTCCAGGCTCCTCTTTGTACATCTCTCCCATCCTATGGAATCTTCTCTACATCTCTCAGACACTCTGGCCCAGACCACACTATCGTGTTGTTGTTAGGTGTCATTAAGTTGACTCTGATGCCTAGCAGCCGTGTACAACAGAACGACATCCTGCCCTGTCCTGGGGCATCCTCACAATCCTTGCTATGCGTGAGCCCACTGTCGCAGCCATTATGTCAATCCAACTTGTTGAGGGTCTTCCCCTTTTTCTCTGACCCTCCACTTTACCAAGCATGACATCCTTCTCCAGGGACTGGTGCCTTCTGACCACATGACCAAAGTAGGTGAGACAAAGTCTGGCCATTCTCACTTCTATGCAGCATTCCGGCTACACTTCTTCCAGGACATCAAATCACTATCATAGCCAAGTCCAATCTCCAGACAGGATCAGGTCCCAGGTATTTTTTTTCCCAATGTGGATGTAAAGCACCAGCCCCACTACATGATGAATATTGATTATTGAGTGCTTATTTCTGCCAGGTACTATATGCTAAGTGCATTAAATCTCACAATAACCATATAAGATAAGTACTATTATTAACACCAATATACAGATAAGGAGATTGAATCCCAGAGAGGCAAAGTAACTTGTCCAAGGAATAGTCACTACTGGCCTGAGATTATACCTCAGAAAGTCTGACTTCCAAACACATGACAATAACTATTATTGTATATTAGTGGTTATCAAACATTGGTTAGTATCAGAAATACCCGGGAAACTGGGTCAAAAACCAAAAGCCCCAGATTCTATCCTACTTTAAGGAGTCTGGGCCTCTGTGCTCTTTATTGGCTCTCTAGGTGATTCTGATAACCATGAAATTTTGACCACCACAATTCTATAGCTGGGGAGCTCTGGTGGCATAGTGCCTAAGGCACTTGAGTGCTAACCAGAAGGCTGGTGGTTCAAACCCACCAGCCACTCCTTGGAAGGAAGATTGGGCAATCTACTTCCGTAGTGATACTGCCTCGGAAACCCAAGGAGGAGTCACTGTGAGTCAGATTCGACTCGACAGCACTGAATTTGTTTTGTTGCTTATTCCATAGTTGCAGGCAAAGACTCAGCAGTCTGCTTCTGTAAAGATTTACAGCACTGGAAACCCCATGGGGCAGTTCTACTCTATCCTATAGAGTCACCATTAGTCTGAATTTGACTCCACAGCCATGGGTGGGGTATTCTATAGTTCTAAAATCATCACAGATGTCTACATTTAAGCCTTTTTAAAAATTATGAAATAAAGTATTTACAAGTGGAATTTTAGGCAATAGTGAGGAGCTGGGAACCATTAAGGACAAAATGTCTTTCGTGGCCTCTCTGAAACTATTCTAGTATTGGTTTCCTTTTTTGGTTCCTTGGTTTGTTTGTTGCCACTATACTACTCTAATTTTTCTCTGAGACAGCATTCCATTCCACCATGTCACAGAGCCTGCAAAAATTATCACATAGCTTCAGAAGCTCTTCTCAACATCAAGGGAATTTATGACTCAGAGGCAGACAAAAATCACTCACATGTTTTCATGAACTGCTTTCATTGCTTTTGCTGCAAAGCCCATGTTCCTTAATACCTCGGTGTTGGTGTGTGAGTTTTCCAGGGCTTCTCTCTGGAACTCAATGGTGGACAGTGTGCCATCAATCTGAGTTAGCTGCTTCTCAAACCTCTTCTTTCTCTTTAGTGCCTGTAATGCAGCTAAATAAGGAAGAAGCCACATTTATAAGAAAAGGGCCAAATCACTTACTCAAGAAAGATTTGCTCAGTACCATCTATGAACTCAGCATTGTTGATACTTAAACACAAAATGTGTATCAAATAAACCTGAGACACTTGAGGATAACATCAGTTTTCTCAATGACCTACACCAGTTACCATTCCCTCAAATACTTTGTTACTCGTTTCTTCTAAAGATCTGACAAGTAAGTGTAAGAGGCCAGAAAGTCAATTTTCATATCTATATAATATACCACAAGGAGCTCTGGTGGTAGAGTGCCTAAGGTATTTGCTTGCTAACCAGAAGGTTGACGGTTCAAACACACCAGCCACTCCATGGAAGGAAGATGAGGCAATCTACTTTAGTAAAGGTTTACCGCCTTGGAAACCCAATGGGGGTCTCTTTGAGTCTGAATTGACTCAATGGCAGTGACTTTGGTTTTTCTTTTTTTTTTTTTTTTT
>NW_006921716.1:8572566-8576430 GCF_000298275.1 Orycteropus afer afer | reverse complement strand
TATGAGTAAAAATCATACAACAGAAATAGTAAACTTTAAAGGAAGGAAAGACCTTAATGATTGAGACTCGAAGAAATTAAGTGGCTTGACTGAAGATAGACAGCTAGTGGCAGCTGGAACCAAAACCTGGGGTGCCAAGCTGCTGCCTTGGTCTGAAATGATTGAGATGATCATTAAGGTTACACCCAACCATGAGCCCCCATGAAGGCAACACTACTTGAGTCATACTCAAGGATTAGATGGCTTATTGGTGACAGGACTGAGTGCAGCCTTCAGAAAAATGATATCCTATCAGCACTTAGCTGATATCCTTACCTACTTCACTCCAAAATCACAGAACTACTCCAGTCCTTCTGACTGCTACCTTGGAAGACACACTCCCTCCAAACAAAAGATCCTAAAGTATGCATTTTGATAGGCCATTTAGGGTAGTGCAGAAAAAGAGCAGCAGAGGAATGTTAATATAAAGATAAGTGATAATAAAATGGAATTGGAAAAACAACTCAAGTAGTTCTGTAGTTTCAGAGTGAAGCATCTAAGTTATCACAACAGAGATTTCTGAGACAAGTCTCTCTTCTAACACTGCTTTGATTAATTTCTTCTTGTAATTCCAACAGAAGGAGCCCTGGTGATGCAGCAGTTAAGTGCTTGGTTGCTTACCAAAAGGTCAGTGGGTCGAATCCATTCCACTTCCTGGGACAAAGATATGACAGTCTGTTTCTGTAAAGATTATAGCTTTGGAAACTCTATGGGGCAGTTCTACTCTGTCTTACAGGGTCACTAAGATCAGAATCGACTCACTGGCAATGAGTTTCATGTTGGTTTGGTTTTAATTCCAACAGATTTGATTTATCCCAGTGTTTTTGGTTTGGTGTACAAAGACTCATATCCATTATACATGCTTGTTGTTGTTGTTTGCCGCCGAGTCGGCCCTGACTCATAGCGACCCCTCCTTGGGTTTCCGAGGCAGTATCGCTACGGAAGTAGGATTGCCCAACCTTCCTTCCGAGGAGTGGCTGGTGGGTTTGAACCACCAGCCTTCTGGTGAGCAGTCAAGTGCCTTAGGCACTATGCTACCAGAGCTCCTTATACATGCTTAGTAGATTTTATAGTGGTTGGTCAATACTCTGTCCAATTTAACACTTTTTGCCCCAAATTGCATTTTGTTTTATATTAAATTGCTATCTCTGCTTTCTTCTTTTACAGTTTGGCTGTAATAATTTTTACCTAAACCTCTATATCAAAATTGTCTTTTATTTGCTCTTCTTTTTCTGGTGCACCTAATATAAATAGCATATATTTGAATTTTTTTTTCATGAAATTATTTTTAACCCATTTAGATAGTCTCTGTCTTTGAATGTAAGATTTTAGCTCATTTTCATTTATTGTAGTAGCCCATATGGTATGTGACATGGTCTTTTTATTCTCATCATTTTTGTGTTTTCTAATTATTATGATTTTTTATTATTTACTTTCTTATCTTTATGTAGATGGATCAAATGTTCTTTCTTTTACTAGATATGCTTGTATTAAAAATATGCATATATAATTGAATTTGTTTTCTCTCCATTTTGAAAATTAATAAGTAATTATAATTACTACTTCCAAATAGGAGCTCTAGTGGCACAGTGCCTAAGGTATTTTACTGCTAACCAGAAGGTTGGTGGTTCAAAGCCACTCCATGGAAGGAAGATGGGGAAATCTACTTCTGTAAAGATTTACTGCCTTAGAAACCCAGTGGGGGTTGTTTTGAGTCAGAATCAACTTGATGGCAGTGAGTATGATTTCCAAATAAGCTTCCCTTCCCTCAATGTCTGAATTAAATAATCTGCAATTTTAGTTCCAGGTGATTGCCAGTTCTTTTAATTATCCTTTCGATTTTCTTTTTAAAAAAATCTTTATTAACAATTACATTAAGTTTCAAAGACTTAATTTCAATAGTTATTTACATTGAACTGCATTGTTTATTGCCTTACTAACATGTCTTCTTCTAACTTACGTTGTTATTTTCTTGGATCTATTTTTAATTTACTGAAGTAAATCTTAAAGATTATATTCAGAAAAGGTGCATAGATATATGCATAGATATATCTGGATACCATATCTCTGAAAATGTTTTCATTTTGTTTTAAACTTGAGTGACAGTTTTTATTTTTACAGAACTCTAGGTTTAAAATTATTTCTGAAATTTTAAGATGCTGTCCCATTGTTGTTGGGGATTCAACACTGCAAAAGTTTGCTGCAACATTATTCCCATCCAATTTGCTTCTTTCCTCTCTGGAAACTTTTAGAGTTTTCGTTTTTGCCTTGGAGTTCTGGAATTTCACCAGTATAGGTCTAAGTAAGTGCCTTTTATTTGTTGCTGTTTCTGGCTTAGCATTCAACAAAAAGAAGCAAGTCTTCCTTCATTTCAGAGAAACCGAATGCTATTATTTCTTTTACTAATTTTCCCTTCATTCTGTTATTCTCTCCTGAAGTTGCTTTTTATCTTGTTTTACTATCCTCCTCTGTGGTGGTTATGTTTGTGTGTCAACTTGGCTGGGCAGCTGGTGGTAGTTATTCCCCATGATGAGACTGGCAATCAGCTCCATCCATGGTGGGATCTACCACAAGCAGCTCAGTAGTTGCTTTGGGGTGTGGTCTGCTTCCCGTACATAGGAAGCAGCTTTGAGAATGGGCTCTAACTTATGGCACATTTGGACCCTGCATGTAGCCATATCGTTGTTCAGCAGCCTGCCATGTTCTGCCAACCTTGGAACTGACAATAGATTTAAATTAATGGCCTGCCATGTGGTTTGGTAACATCGGGACTGTGCCTTTTTACTTGTCAACCTTGGGCTTCTCAGCCTCAGCAGCCAGCAGCTGTCTGACTGGAGAAACGCCTCTAACTCCAGTGGGCCAGGAGCAGGAGGCGGAGCTGGACCCCAAGGTTGAGGTGCTTTTGCCCAGCCCCTAGAGCCTGGCACTTTGAACTTGGCCTTAAAGCCTCCAACCTGCAAGAGAATAAACTCCTGTTTGTTAAGGGCATCCCATTCGTGGTATATTCTTGTCAGAGTGGCACTAGGTAACCAGAACACCCTCCAATCATTCTGTTCTCTCCTTTGAAATCCCTACAAGACAGATGTTGGATTCTTTAGCTCTGTCCTCCAACTATTAATTGATCTCTCTCTTTTTTTTTGTTGTCTTCTAAAAATCCTTGACTTTATATTCCAAGTAACTAATTTAGTCTTCAGCTATATATGGTCTATGTTTTGCCCTTTTATTAGTATTTTTTAAATTATACTTTTAGTAACTACATTAAAATTTCTAAATTTAAAATGTTTCTTGTTCTCTAGTTGCTCTTTTTATGGCAGCCTATTCTTGACTTGCAGATGCAATAGCCTCTTGGGTCCCTCTAAAGATACCAACACAAATTTCTTTTTAACATCTTTTATTTCCTACATTATCTCTCTTCCCTTGGGGCTAGTTGTTTGCTTTGGTTCCTCTTTCATGCAATTGGCTTTCTTCAAAATTCTTGTGATCTTTTATGGATCCATTAGGAGCTCTGCTGGCATCATGCCTAAGGCATTTGACTGTTAACCAAAAGCTGGTGGTGCAAACCCACCATCCACTCCTCGGAAGGAAGGTTGGGCAACCTCCTTCTGTAGTGATACCACCTTGGAAACCCAAGGAGGGGTGGCTGTGAGTCGGTTCTGACTTGACAGCATTGAGTTTGTTTTTTTGTTTTGTTTTGTTTTGTTTTGTTTTGGTGTATTGTTGTTGTTAGGTGCCATCGAGTCGTTTCCGACTCATAGTGACCTCATGCACAGCAGAACGAAACACTGCCTGGTCCTGTGCCACCTCCATGATCCCTGCTATACTTGA
>NW_006921716.1:8557697-8571641 GCF_000298275.1 Orycteropus afer afer | reverse complement strand
AAACACAAGTAAACATCTTTCTGGTATTCTTTGCCTTGAGCCAAGACCCATCTGACAGCAGCTATGATATGGTGTATTATAGATCCATTATTATGAATGAAAGCCTACAATAGCATAAACAGGTGTCTGCACTGCCTCTATAGAGGTTCCTGGCTGCAATCTTTTACAGAAGCAGCTCGCCAGGCCTTTCTTCCATGCGGTAGCTGGGGAGGTTCCAACCACCAACCTTTAAGTTAGTTATCCTACACAGATCACTTGTGCCACCCAGGGACCTTCAATGCCTCTGGTAGTTATATAAATGTGTTTCCCCAGGACGCTGCTCCTCTGAAAGGGAAGGCTGACCACTGCTCTGTATAAGAAATGTGTGGGGGCATGTGAAGAGGGTAGGGAGCAAGCAGGCTAGGGATTCCTACAATTGCCAAAGAAAGGCTTTACTTTGGGTGTAGAATGTTTTTATACATTTCCCTCATGTGTGGTAACTTTTCTTTCCCCAGCCCTCCCTGACCACTGTGGACGTCCAGGGTTAGCTCAGGATTCCCTCTTCAGACACAACATCACAATTTAACCCCTTGCTGAACAGCACTTAGATTTTATTTATAGAATAGTTCTCATTTGTTTAATGTGTTTTTTGGAAAGAACACACACACACATATGTGTATATATATATATATATATATGAAAATTTGCATAAAGACCTTTCAACCCCATCATATCTTCAGGGCATTCTGGATTGTCACACAAATAATCACAGTTATGTGAGGGCTTTCTTACCCCCACAAAGGGGAACAGCCAACTGACCCTCTGGCCTATCACTCCACCTTAGGATCCATGTCTATTATTGCATTTATTACACTGCATTGCAATTATTTGTTAAATCTCTGCTGCTTCTCCTCTCCCCAACTATGCCTAGGAATAATATAGGATCTTCATCTTTGTTTCCTCAGATCTTGGCACATGGCCAACATGATACAAAACAAAAATTAGCAGTTACTGAGCATTTGTTATATGCCAAAACAGTGTTAAGTGCTTTATGTTCATTATGTGAGTTATGTAATTTAGTTTCCACAATAGCCCCAAAGGTAGGTACTATTATTAGCCCATTTTACAGAAGACAAAATGAATCACTACTAAATGAAGAAATTTCATTATTTTGTGCACATGGTATATAAATGGTGGCACTGTACAGTGGAAAGGGCATGGCCTCCAAGGCTAGAGAGTGAATCCATCTTTATAATTGAATAGATGTGTTTTGGGGCAAGTCACTTCTTTAAGCTTCATTTTCCTCATTTGGAAATGAGGTAATAATCCCTATCAGCCTGGATGATTATAAGAATTGGTGATAATTTATGGAAATCGCCTTATATAGTACCTGTGCATGCAAAGACTTAGCATCCAGATGTTATTATTCATAATGTTTTATATAACATTCATTAATTAATGAGATTGTAGTGTATCTTATTTCTAAGACCACTGAGCAACAAATCACCCATTTTTTCATTATAATTCACCCTTATAGGAACATACTATTACAAAACACCTCCACATTTTTATAGGCGAAGTAAATAGTATTATTCATCAGAGTATTCTAAGAAGCTAAACTTCATAAAAACATCTCCACCCAACCTGCCCAGAAGTGGAACGTTCAAAATGAGTCTCCTCCCTCTCTTGTCAGGCCGGTTCAGTATTATTTGGAACCTAAGTGATACCCACTGACCAGATGTTCTCCCATTTAAAAGTATGCCATGTTTACTAGTGAAAATTAATTTTATATTATTTTCTGAAAAATCAAGAAATGTAGTTTAGTATAAAGGTTAAGACTTAGGGGTCAACAGATCTACATTTTAGTCCTACCTCTACCATTTAATAGCTATATGACCTTAACTCCTCTAAGTGATACTGATTCACTTAAATAATAAAAAGAACAACAACAATAAAATCTAGAAGACAACAACAGAACACTGTGCTCTGAGGTCAAATTGCCTACTTTCAAATTTGGGTTCTGTTTATCTATATGAGCTTTGGTGGCGTACTACCTAAGGCATTAGACTGCTAACCAGAAGGCTGGCAGTTCACACCCACTATCCACTTCTCAGAAGGAAGACTGGGCAACCTACTTCCATAGAGATTCACCTTGGGAATACAAGAAGGGGTCGCTATGGGTAGAATCAACTCAACAGCAGTTGAGTTTGGTTTATTTATTTGTTTATTTAGACTAAATAAGGAGCTCTAGTGGCACAGTGGGGAAGGCATTTGGCTGTTAACCAGAAGGTTGGAAGTTCAAACTCACCAACTGCTCCAAAGGAGAAAGGTGAAGCAATCTATTTACATAAAGTTTACAGCCTTGGAAACCCTAAGAGGGTTGCTATGAGTTGGAATTGACTTAATGGAAGTGGGTTTTATATAGCCTTAAATAAATAGCTTACTAGAAAATAGGGATAATAACTCACTTAGTGGTTGAAGATTAAATAAGATAACATACATAAAGTGTTTAGAGTACTGCCTGACACAGAGTGAATGATTATTAAAAATTAGTTTTCATCACCTTCATCATCATCATCATCTCCTTCACAGGGCTGTCAGAACTATATATTAGAAGCGACATGGTATAATGCCCAACCTTGCAAATGTTAGCTAATACAATGTTCTAGTTTGCATAAAATTAAAAATATCTTTGTTAACATACAACTACTGTCCTTCAAACTAATTAGGAGAAATTTGAAAATTCACTAAGAGTTGCAGTCTCCATTTACACTACAATTCCTATACTGCAAATTACAGATCCACCTACATCAGAGTCCCAAACTCAGAGGGAGTCAGGCAGGTAATGAGAGTAAGAGAAGAAGGCAGATGTGAGCAAAAAGACCGCCTTTGTCTTCCTACAGGGGAAAGAGATAGAAGTACATAGAAATGTTTCTCTACTATAATTTAAAAAAAAAAAAAAATTGTGCAAATATGATGACAAATGGCAGCAGACCCTGGCTTCAGTGTCAGGGAGACAATAGGTAGAGGTGGGGGCTCTGGTGACCTGGGGAGCATAGACTTAATCCAAAGGAAACAATGTGGATCAGTTTAGCCGAGGGAGGCCATGCAGACCTGTAGGCCCAGGCCACCAGCCATCTGGAATTGTAAAAGAAACAGGATATGTGGACTTACATGCAAAATCCCCCAATTTTAAAATGCTGGATTACATTTTCAAAAAAATATTGTTTAAGCCACACTAAGGGCATCTGGTCAAGGCTAAATCTGGCCCCAGGACACCTGACGTTTGTAACTTCTGTCTGATCCTGGAAGCTTCTCCCAAACATTGAGAAAAGTGGCTCCTGTCCGAAATATCCAAATATTGTACATGAAGAGTCTCCCCTTGAGCTGTTTCTCCCATGAAATCATAAGGCCACTGACCTAAAATGTGTTGGTCATGGCTTTACATTATTTTCTATAGGTCATTACGAGTCAGAATCCAATTGACGTCAATGGGTTTGGTTTTGGGTGTTTCCCTTTGTTTTCTAAACAATAATTTGGAAACTAAACAGCTATATATTTTCAAAGATATACAAAAAATGCTGCATATTAAGCATTTCTCCTGATTTGGCAAAAGGACATTTTTGAAGCCATGTAATTTAACCTTAATAGAAGGTGCAATCCAGTCTTTTAACCCCCATCCTATATATGCTTACATTCCTTTTTAAACAAAGGAACCTAGTATATTCCTTTGTGGTAAAGAAACAGCCCGGGGCTTTATCTGCTCATTTAACAGTGATGATGTTCCTTCAGCAATGGAGCTGCAGAACAATACTCTTTGTGTACTGCTGCTAAAGAGACACTCGAAGAGTACTTGCTGCAGCCCATTGAGGATTAGGACTGAAATGTAAGAATTGCCCACTTGATCCAAAATTAAACTAGCCCTCTGCAACTCTACTGTACTATGCTGCCAGACAAGGAGGGCTTTCAATAGTCTATGCCAAATAATTTAAAATAGCAAAAAAGAGTTGCAGTGTCATCGCTGGTGTAATGTAAAGGATGTCCCGATTTTAAAGGCGTCAGTCTATTGTTCTTTTGCTCATTCAGGATGCATAAATGCATGCACTGTAAGTGGTTCCTTTTAGGAAGCCTTATACCAAGTAATTATAAACAAACCTGTTAATAAAATATGAAACTGTGTTACAGTAACTCTTCTCTTACCCAGGAATGGATGATCTCCAGAGAAGGACTAAAAGATGAGGCTCTGAAGAGTAAGTTCATTTATGAGAGTACTTAAGACACACGTGTCACACATAATTGGTTATATCATCTTTCGCTTCTAAGTGGGAAGTCTCATGATCACAATGTTTTATTTTAGGATCTTTAATGTAGGGCCTGTTTTTACTCACACAAATCACCTCATTATTAAGCAGTCCCTTCTGGTATAGTGAATAACCAGAAGGTTGACAGTTCAAACTCACCAGTTGCTCCACAGGTGATGAGGCGATCTACTTCCATAAAGATTTTTGTTGTTGTTATGTGCCATCAAGTCAGACCCGACTCATAGCGACCCCTCCTTGGGTTTCCGAGGCAGTATCACTATGGAAGTAGATTGCCCCATCTGCCTTCTGAGGAGTGGCTGGTGGGTTTGAACCACCAGCCTTCTGGTTAGCAGTCAAGTGCCTCAGGCATGATGCTACCAGAGCTCCCCCATAAAGATTTACAGCCTTGAAAACCCAATGGGGGTCACTATGAGTCAGAATACTGGATGGCAGTGGGTTTGGTTTTTTGCTTTTCTATGCTTGGTGCCCTGCTTTAGTTCTCAAGAAGCACAGTCTGAATGCGCAGCATCATAAGCCCTTCACAAGCGGAATAAAAACAAAATATCTCTGTTGAAAGTCACAGGTTAGATTGGAAACAGCTGGTAAATAGTGAAAACATTTAAAATGCATTTGGCCAAGGACATCCCATTATTAATTTTCCTGGCTGGCACTCTTCACTTTAAAATATATATATTCTTTACCCATTTATTTCAGTAACTTAACAAGAATTTACTGAAGATTTACTACATGCCTGCCATGATGTTAGGCATTGAAGGGACAAAGATACAAGGAAACAATCTCAGAGGAGACAGAATATGAAATGGACATTCAATCACTTATTCATTATTCAACATTAAGCACCTACTATGCTAGAGACATTGTACCCATGTACTAACACTGTACATGTACTAACATGTATAAGCTACCTCCTTCAGCTTAAATAGTAAAGGAGAGTAAAAAGAGGCCTATACAAGGCACAAAGGATACACAGAGAAATTTATAAGCTCTCTTGTAAGGGGAAGGGAAGGCCTCACAGAAGAGATAATGTCCAAGAAGCCAGGCTGACTGTATATACATATACTCCGACCTACTAATCAATAAGGACCATAAATGATGAAAGGCGTGCCTTCTGTCCTCAACCTTCTCCCCTAATGCAAATCCCATACTAAACAATGAGAAATTTCTGAACTATGCAGGAACTATAACCTCAAAATAGAGCAAATCACACTAGCTGGATCTTATATGTAACCTCTATATTTTCAGAGGTCTCACCAATTTTAAATATCATAAAAAAGATAAATAGTAAGCTAAAAAAAGACAAGAACAAAGCAATGATGTATTTGGTTGTAGAATGGCATAGTAAATGCCTGTGAAACAGTAAAAACGAGTGAGATTAGAGGAAGTATATAAGAGATATTCTGAAGAAAGGTCATTTGGAAGTGGAACATAGCTGTAAACATGCCCCCAATGCTAGACTGAATATAGTGTAATAAAATGGTGATTAGTTAATATTATAAAGTGTAAAAGGTAAAAACAGGATGATGAGTGCTCTCTCCCATCTCGATAGAGACAAGAAATGGACAAAGGAAACAAGTTATCTTCAAGAAGATGATGCACCTCTCCTCCATTTAAAGAGCTCACACTCACGTTTGGAGCTGAGCCAGCTCTCGCTGCCAGGATATTCTACAAGAGAATATAAATCAGTTGCCGTAGAGTCAATTCCAGCTCATAGCAACCCCGCGTGTATCCGAGTAGAACTGTGCTCCACAGGTTTTCAAAGGCTGATTTTTCAGAAGTAGATCACCAGACGTATCTTTCAAACTGCCTCTGGATGGGCTCAAACCGCCAGCATTTCAGTTTGGTTTTCTGGTTTACAATGGCATGAGCCATTTCCTTGCAATAAATATCTCTCTATAGATAGACAGATATGAATATAAAGATACATATAAGCTTCCCCGTTTTTGTTTCTCTAGAGAACCAGCCTAAGAGCTTGTTCATGTGATGCAGCAGTATTTGATGATGTAGATATTGCTTCTTAGTGTTCTACCACCTAAAGTTGGAAAACTAACCAATTATATTCTCCTAGCCCCTTTCCCCTAGTTCTGGTGGCGCAGTGCCTAAGGCATTTGACTGCTAACCAGAAGGATGGAGTGGAGGTTCAGACCCTCCAGCCGCTCTGCGGAAAAAAGATGGGGCAATCTACTTCCATAAAGATTTACTGCCTCAGAAACCAGTAGAGGGTCACTATGAGTCGGAATTGACTCGAGGGCAGTAACTTTGATTTGTTTGTTTGTTTACCCTTTTTCAGCTCTCATTGTCTATAACTCTGTGACCACTATGTTCAACAAATCTCAGAAAAATACATAGCTCCTATCTTCGAGGTGAATATTATTATCTAAATTCTTTAGGAATAGTAACCAGTAATTGATAATCAGTTGCCATCGAGCTGACTCTGACTCAGGGCAACACCATGTGTGTCAGTGTAGAACTGTGTTCCACACGATTTTCAATGGCTGATTTTTAGGAAGTAGATCAGCAGGACTTTCTTCAGAGCTGTCTCTGGGTGGGCTCAAACCTCCAACCCTTCTGTTAGCAGCTGAGCACATTAATCATTTTGCACCAACCAGGGACTCCTTTAACAACAGGGCTACCTTGAAATTGATGATGAACTATACATCCTTTCCTTTTACAAAATACCTAAGTAGTAGAATAATATCTAACAAGTCAAGATAGTTTACATAATTAAAAATTTTCAAACTGCTCGTAAAAAAAAAAAAAAATTACATGTGGACACTAGCACATGTAATACTTAAAATATGTATAAAAATCATATTTTTGCCACAGTTAACAAAGTAGATGTTCTAACTCCAAAGTTATATTTACTTTCATTTCACATGTAGTAAATATATGGAAAGTGTTGGTAATATAAATAGCACTGCTCACTGAGAAAGGCCTGTTGAACAATGCTACGGCTACAGCAAATCTGACAGACCCATTATGACTATGTACCATACACATTACATGAAAGAACTAAGACGTTTCACTGGAAATTCATGTTTAAATAAGGAATAAAGTTTCCAAAAAACAAAAACCAAACCAAAGCCACGACACTGAGTCAATTCTGACTCATAGCAACCCCCATTGGGTTTCTGAGGTGGTAAATCTTAACAGAAGTAGATTGCCCTGTCCTCCTTTCATGGAGTAGCTAGTGAGTTTGAACCACCAACTTTCTGGTTAGCAGTCAAATGCCTTAGACACTGCACCAAAATGCCAAAGTGCCTAAGTTCCAAAGTGGCCTACTGCCTCAGGTATTTGACTGCTAACCAGAAGGCTGGTGGTTCAAACCCACCAGCCACTCCTCGGAAGGAAGGTTAGGCAGTCTACTTCCATAGAGATACCTCCTCAGAAACCCAAGCAGAGGTCACTAGGAGTTGGATCTGACTCCACGGCAATGAGTTTGGTTTTTTCTGTATAATGCTATTTGGGAGCTCTGGTAATGTAGTGCCTAAGGCATTTGATTGCTAACCAGAAGGCCAGTGGTTCAAACCTATCAGCCTCTCCATGGAAGGAAGATTGGGCGATCTACTGCCATAATGATATGTCTTGGAAACTCAAGGAGGGGTCACTATGAGTCACAGTGAGGTTTTTTTGTTTTTGTTTTTGTTTTTTTTGGTTTATATTGATATTTAAGCCAAATATAAAAGCATAAACTTTCATTTAAACTAGATGTCGACATTTTACTTTTCTTTTCCTGTAATTTGAACATGTAAAGCTCAAGTGGAAGCTGAAGAAAACTAAAACAAGCCCATGAAAGCCAAAGTATGACTTGAGTATATGCCACCTAAAATTAGAGCCTATCTCAAGAACAGATTTGACACAGTGAACCAAAGATCAGACAAGTTGTGGGATGATATCAAGGACATCATATATGAAGAAAGTAAAACATCATTAGAAAGACTGGAAAGAAAGAAATGACCAAAAAGACCAGAAAAGACTCTGAAACTTGTTCTTGAATGTAATAGCTAAAATGAAAGGAAGAAACGATGAAGTAAAAAAGCTGAACAGATTTCAAAGGGTGACTTGAGAACACAAAGTAAATTATAATAAAATGTACAAAGACCTAGAATTAGAAAATCAAAAGGGGAAAAAAAATGCTCAGCATTTCTCAAGCTGAAAGAACTGAAGAAAAAAAATCAAGTCTCAAGGTGCAATATTGAAGGATGCTATGGGAAAAACTTTGAACACAAGAAGCATCAAGAGAAAATGGAGGGAATGAATATACAGAGTCAATGAGCCAAAAAGAACTGGTTGATATTCAACCATTTCAGGAGATACCATACGATCAAGAAGCGATGGTATTGAAGGAAGAAGTCCAAGCTGCATTAATGACACTGGTGAAAAACAAGGTTCCAGGAACTGATGGAGTACCAATGGAGATGTTTCAACAAACTGATGCAATGCTGGAAGCACTCATGTGTCTATGCCAAGAAATGAGGAAGACAATTACCTGGTCAGTTGACAGGCAGGATCCATATTTATGTTCATTCCAATGAAAAGAGATCCAACAAAATGTAGAAATTATCAAACAATATCATTAATATTACATGCAAGTAAAGTTTTGCTGGAGACAATTCAAAAATGGTTGCAGCAGTACATTGACAGGTTGACAGGAAACTGCCAGAAATTCAAGCCAGATTAAGAAGATGTGGAATGAGAGACATCATTGCCAATATCAGATGGATCTTGGCTGTAAGTAGAGAATTCCAGAAAGATGTTTACCTGTATTTTATTGACAATGCAAAGGCATTTGACTCTGTGGATCGTAACATCTTATGGATAACATTGCAAAGAATGGGAATCCCAGAACACTTAATTGTTCTCATGAACAATTTGCACATAGACCAAGAGGCAGTCATTCAAGCACAACAAGGGGAAATGGCATGACTTAAAATCAGGAAAGGTGTGTGTCAGAGTGCTACCCTTTCACCATAGTTATTCAATCTGTATGCTAAGCAAATAAACTGAGATGAATTGTATGAAGTAGAACACAGCATCAGGAATGGAGGAATATTCATTAACAATCTGAAATACACATATCACACAACCTTACTTAATGAAAGTGAAAAGGACTTGAAGTACTACTGATGAAGATCAAAGACCACAGCCTTCAGTATGGATTAATCTTCAACATAAAGAAAACAAAAATCCTCACAACTTGACCAATTAAGCTATATCATGATAAATGGAGAAATATTGAAATTGGCAAGGATTTCCTTTTATTTAGATCCACAATCAATGCCCATGGGGAAAAAAAAAAAAAAAACCACTGCCATCGGATCGATCCCAACTCATAACAACCCTTTAGGGCAGAGTAGAACTGCCTCATAGGGTTTCCAGGCCTCTAAATCTTTAGGGAAGCAAACTGTCTCATCTTTCTCCTACAGAGCGGCTGGTGAGTTCAAACCACTGAATTTCTGGTTAGCAGCTGATGAATACCTTACCTACTGCTCTACCAGATTTCTTACCCATGGAAGCAGCAATCAAGAAATAAAACTACCTACTGCACTGGACAAATCTGCTGCAAAGGATCTCTTTAAAATGTTAAAAAGTCACTTGGAGAACTAAGGGGTGCCTGACCCAAACCATGATGATATTTTCAATCACCTCATATGCATGTGAAAGCTGGACAATGAATAAGGAAGACTGAAGAAGATCGATGCCGTTGAATAACGGTGTTGGCAAAAAATACTGAATATACCATGGACTGTCAGAAGAACGAACAAATCTGTCTTGTAAGAAGTCTAGCCAGGATGCTCCTTAGAAGCAAGGATCACCAGACTTCATCTCATGTACTTTGGACATGTTATCAGGAGGGACCAGTCACTGGAGAAGGACATCATGCTTGGTAAAGAGTTAGCAAAAAAAACCAGGAAGACCCTCAATGAGATGGATTGTTACAATGATTACAACAATGGTCTCAAACATAGCAAGGATTGTGGGGATGGCACTGAATTTGGCAGTGTTTTGTTCTGATGTACACAGGTTTGCTATGAGTCAAAATAAACTGGACAGACTTAACAACAGAATAACAATTTTAAAATAAGATTCCTGCTTGCTTGCTTTTTTGTTTCTTTTTTCTTTTTTTTTGCTTGGAAGGCAGTAATTACATTCTCAGCATTTTATTTTAAGTCACTACTTTGGGAGTGAGTTAATGAAGGTTGCAGGGAGTGGATGGTAGTGCTTTAGCTCTCCCCCATGCAAATAGCCACAAACTTAAAAAAACAGGGAAAAAAAAGTCTGCTAACCCTGTAATTGATTAAAATAAGCCAAAGAGCCATTGGTTCAAGTTTAAAAGCTCTTACTGCTTTGAAGAACACCATATAAAGTTTACACTAGGTTCTATTTATTTATAACAAGCAATTCTCTGTTAGCACCACTTGTTTGAGGTAAGGAATCAAAATCTCTGGTATAAGAAAAGTCCATTATTCAGGAAATGACTTACAGTAGGCTTTATATTTAATCAAGACTCTTGGTGTTTTTCCAAGTAGGAGAAATTAAAATTACCACTATTTACTAAAAGTTTTGATTACAGTTTACTAAGGCAGAAGGTTGTGAATATGCTTTTTGGAAAAAAAAAAAATCCTAATTATTATCTTACATTTTAAGTATTTGTGATAGTTTTGTCCATTAAAAATATAGATGGAAAGATAATCATATTACACAAAAATGAATACCAAAGCAGATTATTAATGCCCCTTCCAAACCTGACCCCAGAAAACCAACAATGAATAACTCAGTATTAGATTCCTTGCTAGATCTCTGGCTATACCATGCATTTGTCTTTTCTGTTATTCTGAAAATGATCTGAAATCAGTAGTCCTAAGTACCAAGAAACACACTACCAATCCTAAGTACTTCTGAGGGTAAGTGGCCAATATTCTTCTGACGTAATTTTTGGGGATTGTATAAATCATATGAATTTGCCATAGTGCTGGTTTTAATAGTAAATTTTCTACCATATTCTACTTTATTGTGATTGATTCAACAAATTGCAAAGCAGTACAAATCAAAGAAAAATGACATTACTTGCTTTACGCAAACATTTCCTGGAAAATGTATTCTATTATCCAAAACCAAAGAACCAAACTCACTGCCATGGAGTTGATTTGACTCATAGCAACCTCTCCTTTGGTTTTGGAGGCGGTATCTCTACGGGAGTAGATTGCCTAATCTTCCTTCTGGGGAGTGGCTGGTAGGTTTGAACCACCAGCCTTCTAGTTAGCAGTCAAATGCCTTAGGCACTACACCACCAGAGTTCTATTGTCCAGTCTTATTGAAATTCAATTGTAGAATATTAATAACAAATGTTCCAGTATCTATAAGAAATTCATAAAGGAAAAACCCAACACATTTCAAAACTAGATGTAATGCTATATAACATAATAGTTTCAATTGCCCATCTAGAAGTAGCCATGACACATCAGCAAACTATCAAAATCTGTTATCTCACAGATAACTGACAGAATGATGGTATAACAGAAATACTCTGTACTCAAGCATTAAGAATTCGAAGAGAAGATGATGATTAGTGGAAGCCAGTATGAGTTCATTAAGATCAAAAATACTAAGTTAATCATCTACACTTCTTTTCTGTGGATTACCAGATGCTGAATCAAGGAAAACCCACAGACCACCCAATGGCCTTTTAATTTGACTGCACATCAAAATCATCACAAGAGCTTTAAGGACCACGGTCCTGAACGTAATCCCAGACCTCCTGAAACAGAATCTCATGATGTGTCAGTTTAAAAATCTCTGCAGGTATATCTGGTGGAGATAACACATTATCAATTCATAGACCTGAACCAGGAGTGTACCAATTTAGTATTGTTTGAAAAAAAAACAAAGCCAAACTCACTGCTGTAGAGTCGGATCCAACTCATAGCAACCCCTCCTTGGGTTTCCAAGGCAATGTCACTGCGGAAGTAGATGGCCCAATTTCCTTCTGAGGAGCGGCTGGTGGATTTGAACGGCCAGCCTTCTGGTTAGCAGTCAAATGCCGTAGGCACTATGTCACCATGGCTCCCAGTATGGTTTTAGGGATTTAATTTACAACGTTTATTGGGTTACTCTTGGAGAAATGAGAAAAGGTTAGAGATGTATGAGTGAGAAATGTGGGTCAGGTGTATTTTTAGTTGGATAAATAAATGAACTCATTGAGTGTTGACCTATTAAACTGGTAATCACAGTTGAATCTTGGATGAAACACTGTTGCTATCAAGTAGAGGTCATCCTAGAATCAATTCTCTAGTGGCAGTCATGAGGCTCCGCCCTTGGTTCTGCCTCATTTAGTATTTTAACCAAGGCTTTTACGATAACAAAAATTTAGCAGCTGATTCAACTAAAAGAAATAGCTCATATGTAAGATAATAAAATTAGAACTCAAAAAAATCTGGATAAATTTAAGACATCTGAAAATAGGATGTTTAATAGTAATGAATGCAAAATACCGAATGCAAGCTTAAAATTAAAAATTGATTTAACTAAAACACACTGACATCAAATTGATTCTGACTCATAACAACCCTATTAGAAAGAATAGGACTACTTGATAGGATATGAGGGAGATTGCCTTATCTTTCACCCTCAGGGCAGCTGGCAGTTGGACAGCCAACCTTTGGTTAGCAGTCAAATGCTTTAATCACTATGCCACCATACTGAAAAAAAAAAAAAACTCACTGACTTAGAGTCAATCCAACTCATAGTGACCCCTCCTTGGGTTTCTGAGGCAGTATCACTGTGGAACTGGATTGCTCAACCTTCCTTCCGAGGAGCAGCTGGTGGGTTTGAACCCGCCTTCCGGTTAGCAGGCTAATGCCTTAGGCACTATGCCAAGGGGGAGGGTAAATTTGGCTAGGAGTTTTAACTGTTTCCAAATGCAATGGAGAAAAAACTAGTGATGTGGCAGCTGCAAAAGCATATACAAATATAGGTTTATTAACAGAACAAAAGAGAGAATAACCCCAGGGCACTCTGTGCTGTCAGTACCTAATGTAAGTGTGTGAGTGACACTGTAAATCTATGTGGGGTTTTTGCCAGGGCTCTGGGAAGGATCGGCAATCTACTTGGGTAGTGAGTGATACCACTTTGGAAACCCAAGGAGAGGTTGCTATGAGTCGAGTCCAACTCAAGAGCAGTGAGTTTGGTTTAGTTTGGTTCTCATTGGGAGTGAGGGAGTTGGGAAAGAGAGAAGTATTAATACTATAGCTTAAGTGAACAGGGCTCCTAGGGCTGGTTCAGATATTTTAGGATCCCCAATTATGGGGTAAAAGCCCAAGAGGGAGCTTCTGAGGTGACAGAGGGAAGTTGCAGGTAGAGGTTGAGAGCGGGGTCACATCTCCAAGCCTGGTAATCTATCTTTTCCAGAAAACGGAGACAACTGGCTGGAGACTAAGATCTGGCCCAAGTATTTTGTTAGTGTCCCAGGAATAAATCTTCTTTTCCTAGATCCCAGAATACATGGAGTATTAAAAAAAAAAAAAAACCTCACTGTCATCGAGTCAGCTCCAACTCATAGTGACCCCTCCTTGGGTTTCCGAGGCAGTATCACTACAGAAGTAGATTGCCCAATCTTCCTTCTGAGGAGTGGCTGGTGGGTTTGAAC
>NW_006921716.1:8554524-8557597 GCF_000298275.1 Orycteropus afer afer | reverse complement strand
ACTCATAGTGACCCCTCCTTGGGTTTCCGAGGCAGTATCACTACAGAAGTAGATTGCCCAATCTTCCTTCTGAGGAGTGGCTGGTGGGTTTGAACCGCCACTGGAAAATCCTGGAAAACTCTACAACCCTTTATTACCCAGGTAGAGTTATAGTACCATATGAACTTCTCTAAAGAAATCTAATTCAGATAGTTAATGAGAACCTATCAGAAGCTCCACAAATATTTAAGGAGTAAACAGAGATGAACCAAGGTAAACAGACAAAAGTGAATAGATTTTTCTCATCCAAATATTTGAGAGACAACGGGGGATGCTGAGTAAAACAAACAACAGGAATAGGTGAGAGAAGAAAACAGAAGAGAGAGTGGTCCACTTTAACAACTCCATGCATAAAAGACTGTAGGTTTTCAAACTGTTGTGGGCATCAGAATCAGTAAGTTACTTGTTAACAGTTCTGGAGCCTACATCCCACCTACTAAAATTAGTATCTTTAGTGGGAGGGCTCGTGAATGTATGTTTTATTAGCACCTTCAAGGAATTCTGATACAGGTGATCTGAGGATCAAATTTTGAGAAACATTCTTAAGAAAGGAGGTCACCATGTAAGTTATATCTCCCAAGGGAACTTCCATCAGGGCCCTGCAGTCTCTAGCTGTCTTATATTACCAGAGCCTTGCTCTCGGCCTCACTAATCTGACATTCAACTAGCTGATATTGTAGCTCTCTTCATGTAGACGTCCTTCTGGCCCTCCAAGGGCTGCAGAATTGACTATAATAAAAAGTAAACTCAAGAGTCTAAGGAGTTTCTTCCTACTAAGCTAAACAAGTGGGATTTTGCACATACCCTCACTCCAAGGGAAGACTACCTGTGCCACAATTCTGACAGCAAATTCATCCTTGGTTTAAAAAAAAAAAAAGTAGCCCACGTTTCAAAGCTGCCCCAGCTTACTGAAGTGGAGGACTCTTCTCTCTGCCTTGGAGACTCATTTTACCAGACACTTGATGGAAATTGGTTGAATTGCCTCAGCACCAGATTCTCACAGGGATCACGTGTAATGATACTGAGTAGGAGTTTTAGTCAGATTTGCCTCATGTCTGTCTCATGCTTTCATCTCCATCAGCCCAAGTTCCCAACAACCTAAGGCCAGATAGCTTCAGACTGGATCCACCCATTTTCACATAACCACACATTTGGAGTCCTTGCTCAGCCCCGGGAAAGGTAAAAGTAAACAACAAGGCGAGGACCAGGATGAGGGAGAGGAGAGGCACCAAGGGTGCATAAGCTAAAGGGTTGCTCACTTTCAGGGTCACACAGGTATGTCCCAGGTCCTCACTCACCTCGCCCTAATAACTCACCCAACCCTGGCAAGCAAACCTCAGCAAATAAGAGGTAACAGAAAATAAAAAGGGTGAGATTAAGGTACAGGAAACTTAGAAGAGAAATAATTGCCATCCTTGAATATGCGAAACGTTTTCATATGACAGATGAGTTGTTATGCTGTTATGTGCCGTCGAGTCAAACTCGACTCATAGTGACCCCTCCTTGGGTTTCTGAGGCAGTATCACTATGGAAGTAGGATTGCCCAACCTTCCTTCTGAGGAGTGGCTGGTGGGTTTGAACCGCCAGCCGTCTGGTTAGCAGGCAAGTGTCTTAGCCACTATGCTACCAGAGCTCCCCATGACAGATGAGTAGACTTATTCAATGGTGTTCCATAAGACAAAGATGCATCAACAAGTGGAATTCACTAAGTAGTTCAGTGTTGTGTTTGCTTTTTAATGCTATTGTTATAACAGGAGCTCTGGTAGCATAGTGCCTAAGGCAATTGACTGCTAACCAAAAGGCTGTTGATTCAAACCCACCAGCCACTCCTCCGAAGGAAGATGGGGCAATCTACTTCCATAGTGATATTGCCTCGGAAACCCAAGGAGGGGTCGCTATGAGTCGAGTCCGACTCGACGGCATATAACAACAACAACAACAACAGTTATAACAATGCTAGTATGTATAGTGCTTTATACAATGATGCCATTAATACTTACAATTCTGAGAAGCCATGTTATCATCACTGTTACATAGATGAGGAAACTGACAATCAGAAAGGGCAAATAATGGGTGTAAGGTCACACAGCTTGTAACTGACAAAGCAGGGCTGGGAATCAAACCCAGCGCTGCCTGCTTTGAAGTCTAGGCTCTTAACTATCACACTAGGTTATTTTCTAACAAATATGTCAAATGGGAACCTATCAGAAGTTCGTAAAATATTTCAAGAGGAAACAGATATGAACAGAGGTAAACAGGGAGGTGAATAGATTTTTCTCATTTAAGTAGCTGAGTAATAATGAGGGAGGGGAAAAGCAATAGGGAAGGGTGAGGGAAGAAAACAGAATAGAGAGTGGTTCCTTACATTTTCAAACTCTTTGAATAATACATTGCAGGTTTTCAAACTGTAGTGAGTATCAGAATCATTAAGTCGTTTGGTAAAAGTGCAGATTTCTACAGCCTGCACCCACCTATAAAACCTGAATGGGAATATTATGTTTAAGCAAAGCCCAATGACCATCTATTTTTAGTATTATTAAAAGAACATCATAGGAGAGGTTAGAAGAGATGACCTCTAAGATCAGTGGCCAAAGCAGTATGACAAGATGAGTTTGCAAAGACATGGGTTCTCTTCAGTTCTTGAGGCAACTGGACTGGCACATCAAGAGTCCTCAGGCTACTTGCTCTTGGCTCGCCCAGTGAGATGTACAGATATTATCATTGTCAATCGTACCATCATGTAAAAAGGTCAGGAAGCACTGCAAGACTGAGACTTTATTTTCCTACCCCACTAGTATGCTATAGATTTAGGTTTCTAATTCTCAACCCTGGCCACAGGGGAGAATCAGCAAGGGCGGAGAGCATTTTTTTTTTTTTTTAAATAATGATGCCTAATACCCACGGCACATAACAACAACAACAATACCCACTCTAGGAGTTCTGGTAGCGTAGTGCCTAAGGTACTTGACTGCTAACCAGAAGGCTGGCGGTTCAAACCCACCAGCCACTCCTCAGAAGGAAGGTTGGGCAATCT
>NW_006921716.1:8533704-8553729 GCF_000298275.1 Orycteropus afer afer | reverse complement strand
CTCAGTTGCTAATAGCAATTACCACCTTGGAGTTTACAAAGACTTATGGGTAGAAAAGCCACACTAAGTAATTTACTACACCGCAAGGTGACTTTAACATTTAGCCAGGGATGAGAACTGCTCTAGATGACAGTGATCAGAAGAAGCAGAAAAAGAATTAAGTGATGCATAAAAAGTTTGCTTTTCCACAAAGCAGATTACTAGCTCAAAAAACAGGAATTATGTCATAGTAATCTGAATAAAGTTGGCAGTGAGGAGAATTAGCTACCACTGTTCAATTTTGCTACCACGTTATACTGAAAGCAACCTTCAAACTGAATTCTGTATATACACTTATTAAGCAAACATACATTAGCAAGCAGGCCAAAACCATTTTCTCAGCCTATTCTGTGAGCTCATTGAAGTGCCAGTTCTAAGTCCTTTCAAGGGCTCCTTTAACAGGCACAGTGAAGTCAGACCATGACATCTGGCCTTGGCAGAGGTCTGTCCCCTCAGTGAATTACACTCAATCAGAAATCCCCCTAAACCAATGACTAGATGCTAAACTGACTGAAATCAAGCTTCAGGAACCACCTTAATGGTAAGTTAATTATATACCTGGTAGATTCTTATAGCCTGTTCACACATGGGTAGGAAGTATGTGTCCCTACACTACTTTAGCCAATCCACACTTTTAGAATACCATAATTTCACCAATAAAAATCTCATTTCTAGCATTTATTATGCTAATTTAAAAGTTACTCATTTTACCAATAAAATCCATTTTGAATTCAGTCTGGTAACACCAAAGCTTTGGTTTTTGTAGAGATATAGATAACTGAAGAACTTGTATACGGGTCCAGAGAGTGGTCCTTTCTGAAATAATCCTAACTGGCCACTCAAAAATGGTGAATTCTTGCCAACATGTTAGCTGACCACTTGAAGGAAAACTTAAACTAAGTGCACATATGTCACTCTGATTAAAATATGAATAACTGCCATTCTAACAATGATATTGTATAGCACAGGACCCATTTGGAAACAGATGCCACCCCAAAGGTTGGCAGTTTGAGTCCACCCAGAGGCACCTTGAAAGGAAAACCTGGCAATTTTCTTCCAAAAAATCAACCATTGATAACTCTATGGAGCATGGCCCTACTCCAACACACATGATGTTTCTATGAGTTGGAATAGATTTGACGGTGAGTGGTTTGTTTTGAGTTCTTTTTATTTGGGGCTTGGAGTCTTTGGGTGGTGCAAATCATTGATGTGTTTGCCACCTACCCTAGGTTCAAGGCCATCCAAAGAATCTTGGAGAAGAAAAGCCTGCTTATCTATTTACTAAAACTCTGCCATTGAAAACCCTGTGGAGCACAGTTCTACCATGACACAGATGGGCTTACAATGAGTCAGAATTGACTTGGGGGCAACTGTTTCTTGTTTTTTTTTTTTTTTAATATTGGACTTTATTTTATTATGTGGGTGAAAATATTTCTTCGTGGCTAATGGAAGACACTATGTGTAAATGAAGTTGTATGGTTTATTTGGAAGGTATATGGCTTGAAAGTGTTTTCAATGCATAGATTTGTGATTGAAATTTTCTGTAATTTAGATTATAGATGACCTCATGCTAGCAAGCCTCTTCCTACTTTGAAGGCCACTGTAACACCAACAAATGTCCTAAAGATAAATGGCAAAGAATAAGTGGCATGTCTAACACCAGTTGTCTGTTTGTACTTGATACTTACATTGCTAACTCTGATCTAAGGAAGTAACAGCTCCTAATTTGTGTTGTCTTTAATTTTCTTTTGTCTTTATTTTTAAAGTCTGCACATGATACACTTTAGTATGCTGCTAACTAGAGAACATTTCCTAAAAAAAAAAAATCCATAAAACCCATATTATTTTACATTTTTGTCTTCTAAAAGCAAATCTGTATTTTTAGTGCTTCCTAGAAGCAGATGTTCAAATTTCCAGATTTTAAAAACCAATATTCATTGAGTAACTACCTTTGATAAAGTGATATGTGAATACAAATGGAGCACAGAATAAAAGGGGAAAAAAAACTTTTCTTAAGCAGATGTCAGAGTGCCTATCAAATGAAGCAAAACAGCCAAGTAGCAGAACGACCAATAGTATTTAGCAAACCATAATGGCATGGTCTCTCTTTAGAAGTTACCATTTCATAACTTACCAAAATATTTTCTGACATAAACTAAAATAGAAACTAGCACTTTGCTCTACCACAGACTATAATAGGACAAAAGTTATATGCAGTAACACAGAAAACTGAAACCTAATCTTTATATTGTTGATAGTAAACGGGCATAAACGTATTCCAAACTCTAACTCGCTGCCATCAAATGGATGCTGACTCATAGCAACCCCCACTGGGTTTCCAAGACTAAATCTCTACAGAAGCAGACCACCCCATCTTTGTTCCTATTAGGCACATTTTTATGGTAAAGATGCAGGCTTTTCAAGGTCAAGCCCATAAGACATCACTTCTTTCATGGATAAAACAGTGCATCATCTAGAGTGAACTAAGCTTCTCAAGGCTTTATTATGACTAAAGAAGTCTGACTTCAGGATGAAAATGACCAGAGTTTGGTGGTGAGCAGACTCCTTGTATTGCTACTTCTATTTCTGGATCTGACACTGACCTATTACAACAGTAAATCACTTCAACCACTCACTGGGTTTTCATACATGCCACAGCTGCTGTTTAAACCCATTCTCTATGTTAAATCCACTCTCAATATCTATTCTCTGTAAAGAGAGCCACATATTGAAGAAACTAATAAAGTTAGGCAAAGTACAAAGGGTTCAAGGTGTATGAGAAACGCCAAGAATCACTATTGACTCAAAGAAGTTCAATTCCTTTTTTTTTTCCCCTCAACTGCACAGCAGCCAACTAAAGTTTTCAATCACTAAGGAGCAAGTTAAACCAGGACTTACTAGATTATATTTCATTGGAGATTTGCACACAAGTTAAAATGTGTGATTCAGTATACAAACATACAGCAGAAAGCCTAAGAAATTATGTTTATTCTTGTGGTGAGCAGGGCTGGAACTAGGGTGAAGTAAGCCTGGAACAAAATTTAAAGAGGGTGCCAAAAATTTAGCAATCAAGGGGGAAAAAAAAAACAAACCCAAACTCACTGCCATGGAGTCATTCAGACTCATAACGACCCCCTTTGGGATTCGGAGGCGGTAAATCTTTATGGAAGTGGACTGCCCAGTCCGACTTTCCCCCAAGTAGCTGGTAGGTTAGAACGGCCAACCTTCTGGTAAGCAGTCAAAAGACTTAGGCACTACGTAACCATTTACTGTCATCTTTTTTAAACTCAATTAAAAAAATAAATAAATCTACAATGAGCAAATTCCCAAAACTTTTAAATAACGATGATCAGTGCAGAGAGATACAGGGACCGGAGGTAAAAGAAATATATATATATATATTTTTTTTTTTTTCTTTAATCAGTAATACCAAGCCTGCCTTTAGATTTTGCTTTTAATCAAACGCCTCTCTCAGCTCGCTCTAGTCCCTGCCCTGGTGGCCAGTACCAATTCCTAGAAAAGCTGACGGGCTCCTACCTGGCTGCCTGGGGGCTGGGAGTGCTGTGGGCCGTACTGTTCCCCAGGAAAGGACTGGAGGTAGGTGGGTGAGAGCTGCTACCTGAGAGCCGGACCCCCAGCCTACCTCGCTTGTTTTGCGTGCCGTGCTTCCTGGCCAAGGTGAGTTCTCTCTGGATTCGGTTTTCCAGGTACTCTTGTTTCTTGCCCAGCATCTCCTCCGTCTCCCGAAGTCGGGCCAGGGCCTCCTGGGGGCTGGGAGTAGCTCGGCTCTTAGAAGAGCCTCCTGCTTTAAAGAACTTGCCCAACTTGCTCATGGCTGTGAAGTTGGGGGTAGAGTGGCTTCCTTGGACGTCTCAGGTACTCCCCGGGGCCGGGGTGAGTGATACGGTCCTCTGGGGGCCCAGGGTTAGAAGACCAAGCTCCTTGGAATCAACAAGTAGTCGGGAGCAGGTGACACACACTCCTGGGCATTTCCTGGCGTCCTGCTCGGCCCCGCCCCTCGGGGAGGACAACTACCGCGACGGGAGGACAAGGGAGTCGGACGTCTGCCGGCCGGCGCCACCCAGCCCCAGGGAGGAGAGGGAGAGCAGTGGAAAGAACTGAAAGGGCAGGGAAGACAGCGGCGAAGTTGCTGCTTTGTTCACTCTGGGAACGCACCCAGGGGTGAACTCTGTACTTCGTGAATGGGTCCTTTGAAAAAGCAAGCCAAGGTGCCAGGAATTTTGTGCGGGCCTGAAAACGTGTAAAATAAGTAAGCTTTATTTTTCCGGATAAGCAAATGCTTTATTCCAAGCTTGTGGTTGTGTGTGTGAATTGATAATATTAATTTATTTTCATCTAAGTGTATAAGTGCCTATGTGCACGTGCATTCGCAGGAGAGTTGTCAGCCACTGCAATGCAAGTGTGTGGGCAAGTGGCTTACTCTAGAAACACCAGGTGGTCTCATAGGCATGTCTAGTCAGGGCAGGCTGATGTGTGCCTGCATGCCAAGTGGCCTAATGGAGTCTCAATCATCTGTTCGTGGATTTGAAGTCATTGAAAGATCATCATCTTTTTTCCTAATGTCAGGTCTTCTGAATGTGTTTGGTGGTGGGAGTAAGTTCAGTAATAAGAAATCTGAAACTTCAAGTGTGATCGTCAATATATCAAAAACCTTTCATGAGGCTGCATCTTGTGTTTGGATCTATGTCAAATGACTTTACAGAGACACTAAGTACCAGAAAGGAGAGAATGCCCTAGAGGAAACAAAGCAAAACTCTTTGTTCGTGCTGTCTAACTCCCATCTATTAGAGCTGCAAGCAAAGAAGTTTGATAGGATGAAAGCACAGCGATTTGTAATGGTTATGTATAATGCCACCTAAATTGAAAATCTGTGTTAAACACTCTAGAAAGAATTGAGACATGGGATTGAGTCTACGTTTTAAAGGACTAGCATGTACTCAGCATATTACAGACATATTTTAGAAATATTACCCAACATTATCAGAACCTATTAGTGATCTTTAAGGAGGTCTAGTGGCATGGTGGTTAAGGCCTTCGGCTGCCAACCTAAAGGTCTGTGGTTCCAACCCTACAGCTATTCCATGGCAGAAAGATAAGGCAGTCTCTTCTGTAAAGATTTTACAACCATGGAAACTTTATGGGGCAGTTCTACTGGGTCACTATGAGTTGAAATCAACTCAGTGGCAGTGGGCATTAGTGATCTTTAGCTAACCAGAGATTGTCTAAACTAAATAAAGCATCAATTACTATGACAAATACACCTTGATACCCAAGATCAAAAATCCAGTATTTGATCTCATCATCTAACACAGAATAAGCATGTTGATCCATTTTATTCAACATTGGTATATTGTAGTTGTTGGAGACTGTCAGTTCCAACTCATAGTGACCCTATGTACGACAGAACAAAACACTGCCCAGTCTTGCACCGTCCTCACAATTATTACCATCTTTGAGCCCATTGTTGCAGCCACTGTGTCAGTTGATCTTGTTGAGGGTCTTACTCTTTCTTGCTGACCCTTGACTTTACCAAGCATGATATCTTTTTCCAAGGACTGGTCCCTCCTGATAACATGTCCAAAGTGCATGAAATGAAGTCTCACCATCCTCACCTCTAAGGAGCACTCTGGCTGTATTTCTTCCAAGATACGTTTGTTTGTACTTTTGGCAGTCTATGGTATATTCAATATTCTTCACCAACACCGTAATTAAAATGCATCAGTTCTTACTTGATCTTATTATTCATTGTCCAGCTTTCAAGTGCATAGGAGGCTATTGAAAATACCATTTGGGTCAGGTACACCTTGGTCGTCAAAGTGACATCTTTGCTTTTTAACACTGTTGAAGAGGTATTTTGCAGCAGATGTGCCCAATTTATTTCTTGACTGCTGCTTCCATGAGCAGTGATTGTGGAGCCAAGTAAAATGAAATCCTTGACAATTTCAACATTGGTGTAGCTAGCATCAAATTTTGCCAAAGAAATGGAACATGTTCATAGGAGACTTACAGATATATCACAGAAACACATACATATTAATGTATCATTTCTCAGTAACCACAGCCGGAAACCTCATTATTCACTGCTTGGCCATCTATAGCACTTATGGTCTGTCACATATTTTGCTTGAATTTTGTATGCATTGTAGACTGTAATAAATATTGTGTTGTTTTATTATCTATATGTTTTATAATTCTATTTGGAACTATTTTCTCTACTAGATTTTAAGTGCCTTCAGAGTCAAGAAGTAGCACTTACACTATTAGTGGTCCCATTGCTGCTCAGTTTAACCACTTTATTGGGTGCATTCTATATTGTTAGTAGGTGCCATTGAGCCCACTTCCACTCACAGTGACCCCTACATACAACAGAACAAAACACTGCCCAGTCCTGCGCCATCCTCACAATCCTCACCATGCTTGAGCCCATCGTGGCAGCCACTGTATCAATCCCCTTTTTCACTGACCCTCTACTTTTCCAAGCAGGATATCTTTCTCCAGGGACTGGTCCCTTTTGACAACATGACTAAAGTAGGCAAGATGAAGTCTGGCCATTCTCACTTTTCAAGAACATTCTCGCTGCACCTCTTTCAAGACAGATTTGTTCGTTCTTCTGGTATTTTCAGTATTCTTCTCCAATACCACAATTCAAAGGCATCACTTCTTCTTTGGTCTTCCTTATTCATTGTCAGCTTTCACATGCATATGAGGCGACTGAAAATATCATGGCTTGAGACAGGCTCACCTTAGTCTTCAAAGTGACAGCTTTGCTCCTTAACACTTGAAAGAGGTCTTTTGCAGCAGATTTGCCCAGTGCAATACCAACATCTGATTTCTTGACTGCTGCCTCCATGGGTGTTGATTGTGGATCCAGGTAATATGAAATCCCTGACAACTTTAATCTTTTCTCCATTTATCATGATGTTGCTTATTGGTCCAGTTATAATATTTATGTTTTATTGATGTTGAGGTGTAATCCATACTGAAGACTATAGTCTTTGATCTTCATCATTAAGTGCTTCAAGTCTTTCTCACTTTTAGCAAACAAGGTCATGTCATCTGCACATTGCAGGTTGTCAATGAGTCTTCCTTCAATCTTGCTGCCACGTTCTTCTTCATATAGTCCAGCTTTTCTGATTATCTGCTCAGCATACAGATTGAATACATATGATGAAAAGGTAGAACTCTGATGCACACTCTCTCTGATTTTAAACCATGCAGTATCCCTTTGTTCTATTCGAATGACAGGTCTATGTACCAGTTCCTCATGAGCACAATTAAGTGTTCTGAAATTCTCATTCTTCACAATGTTATCTATAATCTGTTATGATCCACAGTTGATTGCCTTTGCATAGTTAATAAAACACAGGTAAATGTCTTTCTGGTATTCTTTGCTTTCAGCCAAGATCCATCTGACATCAGCAATGATATCCCTAGTTCCATATCCTCTTCTGAATCCAGCATGAATTTCTGGAAGTTTTCTGTCAATATACTGCTGGAAACATTTTTGGATTATCTTCAGCAAAATTTTACTTACTGTTTGATAATTTTCACATTCTATATATAGTACTGGAAAGGCAAGTACAGTCCACCCTTTAGAAGCTTATCTTCTAATGATAATATTAACAACTGCCATCTTTTGAGCACCTACTATGTAGCAGACATATATATGCATTATCCATAATCCTTATTTTTACCTTGCAAAGTATGTATTGTTGTTTCTATTGGATATATGAAGAACTTGACATTCAACTGGTGACATGGCCACATTTGCACAGGCAGTAAAAGGGGAAGAGATCTTTCAGTTTTAAAGCCCACCATCTTTTCACTATTCACATGACCTTCCTTCTACTGCATGAATTGGTCTAGAGGAGGTAACTAAATAAATTGGGGTGATGAGGTAGTTGTGAGGCATTAACTTTAAAGGATTCTACAAGCATTATTGAATTCATGGAGGGGTGTATACTAAAAGCATTCCTTTGTGGTTCACGGAACACTCGATTTTGTTGGGAGGACATGAACAAATGCAACAGAAGGACTGACAGTTACAGCGAGGAGTTGCTTATCCATTGACCCATCCATCTATCCATCCACCCACTTTTTCATTCAACAGATATTTATCGAGCATCTCTGTTACAGGCACTGTGGTGGGTATTAAGGATATGGTTAAGAACAAGGTAGGTAGTTTTCTGTTCCACCAGAGCTTACAACTTAGAAGGGGAGGACCAGAATTTAAACCAATGATCAGAAATAATGGGCCTTATAAAGTAAAGTTGTAATAAGTACTATGAAGATGTATAGGGAATTAGGAAAATATAGACATCCTGATCTTGTCTTAGAAATCAGAAAAGGTGGCCTAAGAAAGTGGCATTTAACCTGGAATTTGAATGATGAGTAGGTTTAAAGAAAAGAGTATTCCAAGATAAGAAATTATTCATTCACCATATTTTTTTCAGTACATAGTGTATAACAACAAAGCTGAAGATGGTAGAGATTCAGCAGTGAACAAAGAAAGACAAAAATCCATCCATTTATGGAGTCTACTTTCTACTTAGTGGAAGACAGATAATTAATTAAGAAAGTAATGTACTATATGTGCTATCTGGGAAAAATAAAGCAGGGAGTGTTTAAAATTTTAAACAATGTGTGCAATAAACTTGAGGCTGAAGGATTTGGTTTGAAGGAAGACCATGATAGCTGAGGCTTGGAAATAGAAGAAGAGAATGTTCGGAGATGATCTTTAGAGGTAGACAAAGTCCAGATCACATAACATCCACACAATATGCTAAAGATCTTATATTTTATCCTAGGAGCAAATAAAAATCAATCAGAAAACTGCTAACCAGAAGGCTGGCGGTTCAAACTCACCAACCACTCCTCAGAAGGAAGATGGGGCAATCTACTTCCTTAGTGATACTGCCTCGGAAACCCAAGGAGGGGTCGCTATGAGTCGGGTCCGACTTGACGGCACATAACAACAACAACAAGAAGTCATTAATTTATAATTCAGTGGAAAAAAATAATCAAATTTACACAATTTATTGAAACATAGATAGTATGCAAAGCAAGAGACATTTAAATTAAAAATCATTCACTTCCATTAATATGTAAATTCAATAGGGAAAAGATAATACTTACAAGCAAGCAAACCATTCAAATAAATATTAGTGTTTAATTCAGCAATGGGATACAGAAAATAAATTTTTAAATCAATGATTTAGAAGATGGAAATAACACATTAATCTTCATTCAATATTCATCTTACAAATGTGTTTTCATAAAGAGTTCTCAGCATCTAGTATATTTTTCATTTTCTAATCTCAATTGATCTCAGCTAATAAGGAGACTGTTGTTCAGAAAAATGACCTTGTTCAGGATGATTTACCATGGTTAAGATGGCAAAGGAAATTGGAAATTTATAGATCTGTTAAAAAGACCTAGATGTCAGACTAATTGATACATTTTGGCCACTCCTTGAAATTACAGCCATTTTTTGAATGCCAAATGAACTCTCTAAAGCAACAAAAGAAGAATTACCCTTTAAACACACTGCGCAATTATCATCAAATAGTTATTTATTAAGCAGCTAAACAAGCCTGTACACATTCTTTTCAACAGCAGTTCTGTCTGTCTCTTGGCACCAAATATGCATTGAATATATATAATACTCCATCACAATAATGAGCACACAACTAGCTGTTATGAAAAATAACAATTTTGCAACAATAAAAGTTTTATCGCCCTAATTCATAATGAAGAAATATGAGGCCAGTGCCTGAATTTTGTCTTCAATGCTCTTTATCCATGTTTTCTCATACATCTGATTACAAAGACATTAAGGAAGCTAAGATTTACCAGATTTAAGTGTAAAATGTTTCCTATATCAACTACTTAATAGTTATAAAATGAGATGTAGCCCTCTACCTCAATGTCACCCTTACTGCATTACCTACATAACTCTTCCCCAAAGGTGATTGTTATACCTTCCCTTACATCAGGAATTGCATTATACCTGAAAACAATCACATGGGATTTTGTACTTAATCGAGGAAGAGGAACACAGCATTGTCCTCATATCAGCTCCTTTCCCTCTCACTTAATGATAACTCCAGCTTTCCTTTAATCAAGCCCAAACCCTTGAGTTATCTTTAATTCCTCTCTTTCTCTCACACTTCACATCTAATGCATCAGTAAATCTTGTGGCTCTACCCAGTACAAAAAGCTATTTACTTACCACCACCCTGCTCCAAACTCTCTCATCCACATCACCACAATAGGATCCTACCTGACCTCCTTATTAACTATCTTGTCATCACAGCAGCCTACCTACAAGTAGCTAGGGTGAGCCTGGGTCAAAACTCGCCAAGGGCTGCCCACCTCACTCTTATTAAAAGCCAAAATCTTTACCAGTGTCTTCAGACTCACTTCCATCCCCACCCAGTGCCTCCATGTCCACATATCTTACCATTCGTCCCTAGTCCACTGTGCTCCAGCCACACTGACCTTTTCCATTTTAACTGGAATACCCAGACACATTCTCACTGCAGTGCCTTTGCACTGGCGGCTTTTCTGCCAAGAAACCTGCCCCCATGCATCCATTTTGTCCATTCTCTCACCTTTTTCAAATCATTTAAATCGCACCTTGTCATCCACTACCCTATTTAAAATTGTAACATCTCCCCCGGAACACCTATCACCTTTTTCTGCTTTTTGTTTCTCCACAACCCTTATCATCATTTATAATATGTTATGCTTTTGTTTTTCCATTATGTTTGTTTTCTGCTTCCCCTCACTAGAATGCTCTCCAAGAGGAAGGGATTTTTATGTTTTCTTTTCCAATGTATTCCCGGTAACTAGAACAATATTGGCGACACATAGTAGACATTCTATCGATATATGCTGGATAAAATAAATGAATGAAGGTAGGAAGAAACACAACATGGATCATAAAATATTCGAATGAGTGCATAATATATGAAAATATCAGCGAACACATTTCTGCTCTAAGATTCATCATTGTCAGAAGATGCACTTATTCTTCCTAAATGTTAAATCTCTGAGACCAGTATTCAGAGGCTCTCTCAAACTTCCTGGCTCGTCTTAATTGCACAAAAGAAACTCTTTGGACATATATTACACCCAACACTACAGAAGGAGATAATCACTTTCACATGCTAAAAATGTATTCTCTAGAAACTAATGTCATATTTTAAACCATGGGATTCTTTTTCAATGGTTTGTTATTTGGAGAGTAAAGTTAATAGTAGTTGGTATTGAACCATCAAAAATTCTTAGAATTAATTTAACTAATTATACTTGAATATTCAACTTGTGTCAACATATAATCTATAACATCATTTCAAAATAATTTTGTTTCTGATTATCAGGACTAGTAAAGTTCAAAAGAATAATTATCTGTGGAAATGTCATAAAAGTTTCTTTTTGGCAAAGTGCACCTAAAAAAGATGATGCTTTCACAACCAAACACATGGTATATGCACACACACAAGCACACACACATACACACACACACGACCACCATTGTAATATTGGTGATGGTAGTTTAGATGATGGGTTTTCTTTGAGTCACTCCCTTTTTTAATCTCTACCAATTGACACCTAACCATTATCAAAACTCCTGTTTTTGCATAATACTAACTACTTATACTTCTTTCACCAACCTGTTGCCATCCTTTAAGTACACTCCAATTTGCTTCCTTCACACTTGAAGTGTGAAATGATACACAAGATTCCAGTTGTTTTTGACTAATCAAGCAGGGCGAAACAAACTATCCTGTTCATATTTCGTATTCTGAAGACTATATTTTTATTTATGGCAATTAAGATTATAGCAGCTTTTGGGTCAGCAGTATGTCATTGCTGACTTAGTCAATCATTGATACATTGGACAAATATTTGCTGTGTGCAGAGCACTGAGCTGCAAGCTGGCAATATAAAAATAAGACAGTCTTTGTTCTCAAGGGATAAAGAGGAGATAAGATATTTACCAATAATCATGTAAATACAGACTTGGAAACTGAAGTGTTAAGAGAGAAAATGTTCAGGACATACGAGAATGTGTATTGTGGTAGGTAGAATAATGGCTCCCTGAAACCTATGAAAAAGCAGCTCCAGTGGCGTAGAGCCTAAGGCATTTGACTGCTAACTGGAAGGAAGATGGGGCAATCTACTTCTGTATAGATTTACTGCCTCGGAAATCCAACGGATTTGGCTTTGAGATGGAATCGACTTGATGGGAGTGAGTTTGGTTTTTGTCTTTTTGAAACCTGTGAATATGTTACCTTATATGGAAGGAACTTTGCTTATGTGGTTAAATTACAGATCTGAAATAGGAAGACTGTCCTGGGTTATCCAAATTAGCCCAATGTAATCACAAGGAAAACAGGGGCTTCAGAGTCAGGGAAGGAGATGTGATGCTGGAAGCAGAGGTCAGAAAGTGATAGAAATAGACCTGAATATGCTACTCTGCTGGATTTGAAGATGGAGGAAGGGCCCACATTCTAAAAGTTGGAGGAAATTACTGTCTTATCAGGAATGAAACAGAAATTACAATAATTTATTGCACAATTTATATTAAATATCTATTATGAGACCTAATGACATCACAGGAGATTGGAATGATTTACACTGATGAATAAAACATGGATCCAACCACCAGAGTGCTTATAGCCCAGTAAAGGGGAGGAGATGCATAGGAATAGTTATAATAAAGTTAGAAATAGCTAAGTTTAATAAAGAGGCACAGGTAAAATATAATGGGAGTCCAGAAGAAGGAATAACTCTTTTACAGTGATAGAAATGAAGGAAAGCCATGGGATGAGATGAAATTTGAAATTGTGCTCAAAGATGTTGTTGTTGTTGTTATGTGCCGTCGAGTCGGCCCCGACTCATAGCGACCCCTCCTTGGGTTTCCGAGGCGGTATCACTACGGAAGTAGGATTGCCCAACCTTCCTTCCGAGGAGATAGGAATTTGATTTGTATAGATGAGTGAAAGGGCAGTCTACGGTGGAGAGAGCAACACAAAGATCCAGAGGTAAGGAAACCAGGATCATGTATAGGAGACCTATAATATTTCAACGTGGCAGATGCATAGGACAATTAAGATTTTTTTATTCATTAATTTAATAAATATTTGTTGAACATATGAAAAGTGGGTTTAGGGAAATTATAATACAATGGACAGCAAAAACAGATATAGTTCCTGCCCTCATGGACTTTACAGCTTAGTGGGCAAGATAAATCTTAATTAAGAAGCATATAAACAAATGAAAAATTGAGTCCTAGACAAATGTTTTGAAGGAGATACAGAGTTAAAGTACTAATAGAATGATTTGTCTTAGTCAAGGAGAACAAAGAAGAATTTCCTGAATAGTGAGAAGTTTGGTGTGATCTGGAGAGGAGGAGCCTGGGAGAAAGTGTTTGTTGTAAAGTTGGAGAGAAAAGTTGAGGCCTAACTGAAAAGCTTTATTGGGAGAAGTCAAGGAATCTTGTGAATAATGGGGAATGAATAGTAAATCTCTTGAAATGCTAAAGAAATTAACTATATCAAAAGGATTAGAAAAAGCATTTGACATAAAAGGTGCAGCATGTACAACAGAATGTGAAGAGGCTTCTGAAAGAGAGTGAGAGAAACGTGGTGGTCGTTAGCTGCCAGCTAATCTGGTTGGTGCAAATGATTAAGCTGAAAAGTTAAACGGTTCAAAACCACCCAGGGCCTCCTTGGAAGACAGGCCTGGCAATCTGCTTCTGAAAGGTCCCAGCCATGAAAACACTATGGAGCAGTTATACTCTGCACACACGAGGTCCCCATCAGAGAAAGGAAGGTGGGGCAAGATTATGAAGGACTTTAAATGCTAAACAGAGGCATTCTTCCTTAAACTCTTTTGAGTTCGGTTTGGGGACCCCATCTTATTCAATTCTGTAATTAAGACAGAATAAGGCAGAGTTCCGACAAGATGGTGGAATAGGCAGACTAGCTACACAGACCCTCTGCAACAAAGCAATGAGGAACCAATTAAAACCAATACAGAAGACAATCCTGGAACCCTGAGTTTGAAGGGAAGGATAAAGAAATTATTAAATACCAACCAGTAGAAGAACCTGAATGGAACACTGAGTAAGGAGACAAAAGGAGCTGCAGACTGCTGGCTGTCCTGGGGGCAAAGCCATTTTAAATATTTTCTGATAGCAACCTGAAAATAGGCTCTGCTCACCAAAGACTGCAAGGACATGGACTACATTGGTGCCTGACAAACCAGAAAGGAAAACATCAGCAAAGGAGACAAACAGACCTGTGGACTGCCTGCGGCTGTCTCCTGAGGGCCCAGCCATTTTGAATGTTCAAGGGTGGCAGACATGGCCATTTTGGATGTATGTAAGTGATTTTCTTACCTAGATAGCAACATAAGAATGGGCTCCCCTTGCTGGAGATAGCATGGACAACTGCACTGGAGGCTGAGATGGAAAGGTGTGATATTCCCCTTGTTGCTCTTATACCCCACACCCTCTTGGTGAACAGGGGTGTGGCCATCCCCTGCCTCCACCCACCTTCTTGACCAGCAGGAATTCAATCCTGGTCTGTGTCTTGACAACCTGGGTGCCGTGCCCCGCCCCTCCAGAGTTTTGTTTTGTTTTTAAATTATTCTTATTATCTTCCTCCTTTCTTCTTTTCTTTCTTTTCCCTTTTCCTGGTCCCCTTCTTTTATCTTTCTTTTGGTTCTTCCCATTCCTTGTTTTTCCTTCTGCAGTTTTCCATTTTCTCTTTACTATTCTTTTACTCTTGCTCTTTTCTCTCATTCTTTTTCTCATTATATTTCTTTTATCCTTTTTTTAAAAAAAAAATTTGAAATTTTTCTTCTCATTATTGAATTTTTTTTAAGTTTTCCCTGTTTGTTTATGGGTTTAAGATATTCTCTTGTTTTTGTTTTTTGGGGTTTATTTATTTATATTTATTTATTTGTCTAACTGACTGGGAGACAGCAACCATTCCCACACAACCCAACCATACCTGCACCTCCTGCAGTCCCACCCACTGAGTGAGGGTCACCATTGGTTTCTGCACCAACTGACCAACAATAGATGGCAGATGATACCAGCTCAACTCACCCTCAATTGTTCTTTACAAACAGCTAACAGAGATCTGTGCACACACTCTCATTCTTTATCACACCCACCAGGAGACAGGTGGTGAGTGCCTAAGTGCTAACAAGTAGCGAATAGAGGAGCAAACCACCCTGCTCACACAGATATATCAAAACAAAATGAAGGACTAAAAAAAAATCTTGCATGAATCACACCAACATACAACCACAAATTAAACATAAATACAACAACAATGGCTCAGAAACAACAGACCACCATAGTCCACACAAAAAAAAACAAGATAAAGTAGTAGACACAAGGGACCAGGATAAAAACCTAGAAAACCTCCCTAAGGAAGAAGAACCATTGGAACTCCCTAATAAGGAATTCAACAGAATTACATGTGGGTATCTTCAGTGGATTGAGAGACAGATCAAGGAAAACACTGACAAAATTAAGGGAAACACAGACAAAAACTATAGAACAATTTACGAAAACAATAAAAGAACAAATTGACAAAATAAACAAAAAACTGGAAATTATACAAAAAAAAAAAATATATAGAAATCCAGAAGATTAATACTAAGATTTCAGAAACAGAAACATGTTGAATGGGCAAAAGAGTAAAATTGAATCAATGGAAGACAGAATGAATACAATTGAAGACAAATACCTCGTTACTACTTTGTTAAGGGATCAGTCAGAAAAAAAGATCAAAACAAAATGAAGAAAGCCTAAAGTCGTATAGGATACCATCAATAAGAATAACCTACATGTAATTGGAATTCCAGAACAGGAAGAGACAGATAAAACCACAGAGAAAATTGTTGAAGATTTGTTGGAAGAGAATTTCCCTAATATGATGAAAGACAAGAATATATCCATTCAAGAAGTTCAATGAACATCAAACAGGATAGACCCCAAAAGAAAATCACCAAGACATATCATCATCAAACTCACCAAATTCAAAAACAAAAAAAGAATCCTGAAAGCATGGGAAAAAGAAAAAGTTACCTACAAAAAAAAAAACCAAAAAACAAAAAATGGGCAACCAATAAGACTAAGCTCTGATTTCTCAGCAGAAACCATGCAGGTGAGAAGGCAATGGGATGATATATATAAAACCCTGAAAGAAAAAATTTCCAAACAAGAATTATATACCCAGCAAAATGGTGCTGGCAAAACTGGATATCCATTTGCAGAAAAATGAAACAAGATCTATTTCTCACACGATACACAAAAACTAACTCCAGATGGATCAAAGACTTAAATGTGAAACCTAAAACTATAAAGTTCATCGAAGAAAAAATAGGGGCAAACTTAGGGACCCTAATTTATGGCATAAATGGACTATCAAGCATAACCCAAGATGCACCAACAGCAGAAGATAACTAGATAATTGAGACCATCTAAAAATTAAATTCTTCTGTGGATCAAAAGACTTCTCCAAAGGAGTCAAAAGAGAACCTACAGAATGGAAAAAAATATTTGGCAATGACATATCAGAAAAAGGACTTATCTCTAAAATTTATAGAAAACTCCAATACCTCAACATCAAAAATACAAACAATTCAATTTAAAAATAGGCAGAAGACATGAATAGACACTTCACCAAAGAAGATATTCAGGCAGTCAACAAACACATGAAGAAATGTTTGTGATCCTTAGCCATTAGAGAGATGCAAATCAAAACAACCATGAGGTACCATCTCAACCCAGCATAAATAGCAAAGTTCAACAAGACAGAAAATAACAAATGCTGGTGAGGATGTGGAGAGTTTGGGACTCTCATACACTGCTGGCAGGACTGTAAAATGATACAACCACTATGGAAATAAGTATGACGATTCCTTAAAAAGTTGGAAATAGAAATACCATTTGATCCAGCAATCCTATTACTTGGTATATACCCTAAAGAAGTGACAGCCAGGACAAGAACAGATATATGCACACCCATGTTCATGGCAGCACTATTCACAATAGCAAAGCGTTGGAAACAATCTAAGTGCCCATCAACCGAAGAATGAATAAACAAACTGTGGTACATACACACAATGCAATACTATGCAACCCTATAGAATAACGTAGACTCTGCAAACATGGTATAATGTGGATGAACTTGGAGGACATTATGTTGAGTGAAATAAGTCAGTCACAGAAGGACAAATATTGTATTAATCCACTATTGTAAAAAATCAAGGGTACATTTATACATGGAAGGAACTTTCTTTGTTGGTTACCAGGGATAGGAGTTCCACGTCCTCTTCAGATTCAGAGGACATGGAACAAGGGATATCATTGCTGATGTCAGATGGATCTTGGCTCAAAGCAAAAAATACCAGAAAGTTATTTACTTGTGTTTTATTGACTATGCAAAAGCATTTAATTGTGTGGATCATAACAAATTATGGATAACATTGAGCAGAATAGGAATCCCAGAACACTTATTATACTCACGAGGAGCCTGTGCATAGACCAGGAGTCTGTTGTTCAAACAGAACAAGGGGACACTGCATGGCTTAAAATCAAGAAGGGGGCACATCATGGTTGTATCCTTTCACCATACTTATTCAATCTGTATGCTGAGCAAATAATCCAAGAAGCTGGACTGTATGAAGAAGAACATGGCATCAGGATTGGAGGAAGACTCATTAACAAACTGTGATATGCTGACAACACAACTTTGCTTGCTGAAAGTGAGAATGACTTAAAGCACTTACTGATGAAGATTGAAGACTACAGTCTACAGTATGGATTACACCTCAATATAAAGAAAACAAAAATCCTCACAACCAATAAGCAGCATCATGATAAATGGAGAAAAGATTGAAGTTGTCAAAGACTTTGTATTACTTGGTTCTACAATCAACACCAGTGGAAGCAGCAGTTAGGACATCAGATGATGTAAAGCTCTGGGCAAATTGGCTGCAAAAGACCTCTTTCCAGTGCTGAAGAGCAAAAATATCTCCTTGAAGACTAAGGTGTGCCTGACAAGCCATGGTATTTTCAATTGCCTCATATGCGTGTGAGAGCTGGACGATGAATAAGGAAGACTGAAGATGAGTTAATGCTTTTGAGTTGTGGAGTTGGTGAAGAATGTTAAAAGTACCATGGATTGCCAGAACTAACAAATCTGTCCTGGAAGAAGTGCAGCCAGAATGCTCCTTTGGAAGAGAGAATGGCCAGACTTCATCTCATGTACTTTCATGTTGTAAAAAGGGACCATTCCCTGGAGAAGGATATCATGCTTGGTAAAGTGAAGGGTCAGCAAAAAGAGGAAGGCCCTCTACAAGATGGATTGACACAGTGGCTACAATGACAGGTGCAGGTATAGCAAGGACTGTGAGGCTGGCAAGGACTCATTCTGCAGTGCATAGGGTCGCTATGAGTCGGAGACGACTTGACGGCACCTAACAACAACAGGAATAGGAGAGGAAGGGAGGGAAAATTTCTAGGTAGGTTGAGAAAAAAAAAGGTTACATATATATATATAAAATTATATACATATATATGATTCATGTATATATGCAATCATATATATATATGTATATGTATGTGTGTGTGTGTGTGTGTGTGTGTGTGTGTATATATATATATATATATATATATATATACAATCAAAGATTATTAGTGGTTACCAGAGGTGGGAGGGAGGGGAAAAGGGGAAGCTTTTGGTTGGGGGGGCATTGAGTTTATATTAACGGTGGTGGAATACTTTGGAAAAGGATCGCAATAATGGTGGCACAACATGAAAAAATCTCATCAATGTCCCTGACCTATAAATGTGGAAGTTGTTATGTTGGCGAATGTAGTGTATGTTTTAACCACACATAAATGGCTATAAATGGATATGTCTAACTTTTAGTAAAAGTTAGGGGGAAAAAAAGGACAGAATAAGGAACCAAGAATATATCTGATACATAGCAGATGCTCAAACATATGCTGAATTTACTTGAGTGAAGATTTGATTTGTAGCTAATAGAAGCCACTGACGATTTTTCTGGGGGGTGTCAGGTAAATGATAATAGCACCTGGCTAGTGATAAAAAAAGTATATAACAAGTGCTACCAAAGCAGATGTCTAATGTTCTAGAGGATTGAATTCTGCCTGGCATTCAGAATACTTTCCCATGAAAGGATAAGAGAATTATATTCTGAAGGTAGAGTAAGTGAGAGGTGTGTTTCCCCAACTTCCCTGATGGAAAGAATAATGAATGTAAAAGCACTTGTTAAAATATACAGCTTCCTGGGGGGAGGATATTAATTCTTCACCAGTCAGCCATACCTACTACACCGACCACCTCACCCAACAGACAAACACCACTACAAGCCCCTGCATCACTGAATCAAAGACAGATGGTGGACCACCTCTGCTCAGCTCACCTGCAGCTCCTCTTCACTACAAACAGATATCTGCACCCACATTCCCACCAGTTAGTCTACCGATGTGAAGACAGCTGGGGAGCCCCAGTGCCCTAAGCTAACAACCAATGAAGCACATCTGCCCACACATCCAGATATATGAAAACAAAGCATAAAACCAAAAACCTTGGTGAAAAGAACCAACACATAACCAACAAAGACAAGTTCAGAATGTCTTGGAGACAACAGACAACTTCAATTCAAACAGAGAAACAGGACAAAATAGCAGAAGTAGGTGACCAAACTAAAGAACTAGGAAATCTCCCTGAGGAAGAACAAGTAATATAACTACCTAATAAGGAATTCAAAAGATATATACCATGTGTATCAGGATTGGAGGAAGAATCATGAACAACCTGAGATATGCAGACGATACAACTTTGCTTGCTGAAAGTGAGGATGACTTAAGGCACCTACTGATGAAGGTTGAGGAATACAGTCTGC
>NW_006921716.1:8471380-8530424 GCF_000298275.1 Orycteropus afer afer | reverse complement strand
GTTTGAATCACTGACCTTTCATTTAGCAGCCTAGCATTTTAACACAGCACTGTTAGGGATTCTTGGACCCATCACAGACTGACTAAATCAAAACCCAGGAAGAGTATGGGCACCTGGGCAACTGTATTTCTTGACAGGCACTCCACTTGGTTCTAATTATCAAGAATGTTTGAAAAACCCTAGTCTAGAGAACATTTGAGAGAAAAGGAAAGGCACATATATATGAACATATCAAAGAGCCGACTTTTTTTTTTTTTTAATGTGAGCTCAGTGTGCTCAGAGAATAAGCAGTCTGAGGTAAAGTGGTTATTGCTAAGGTTAGAGAGAATATTTGAAGCCAATCTGAAAAGCTTTATTGGGAAGTAAAGGAATCTTATGAATAATGGGGAACCAATGGAAAATCTTTCGCTGTGGAGGAATGAAAGTGATTTTGGGGGGGGGCGGGGAGCAATGATCTACAGAAAACAGGAAACCCTCAATGAAATGGATTGACACAGTGGTTGCAACAATGAGCTCAAGCATAGCAACAGTTGCAAGGACAGCACAGGACTGTGCAGTGTTTCATTCTGTGCAAATAGGGTCACTATGAGTCAGAATCAGCTTGAAGGCACCTAACAACAACTATGCCTGCTTCCATGAGAGAAGTCGAAAGGAGAGGTAGAAAATGAATTCAAGGCTTCTAATCTATTAAACTGTCTTTGTTAGGGAAGGGATAATGCTTTAAGAAAGCATTCCATTTTGGAATAAATTGTGCATGACAAATGATAAATGGCTATGTCTAACAGCTAACTCCATTATACCTAGCAACAAGAACAAACAACAGTTGGAAATAGAGATCTGGTTGGGAGAAACTCTCGCAGCTGGGAATATGAATGTGAAAGTCTTTGATGTTGAAGCCATGACAATATAACTTGAGTTAGGATGTAAATTGACAAATGGTCTGAGGACAAAATTTTAGGGAAATAGACACTTAAATAGCATGTAGAGGAGGAATCAGCAAAGGACACTAAATAGAAACATGAGGAAACTATTATGTAATTTTAGCTATTCTAATCATCTGATGCTCCCCAAATCCCCACACTAACTGAACTGGAAAATAAAAATATTTCCATTATGCTTGATCCAATAAAATATGTATTTTCCACCTATCTAGAACATTCCACAGGAGCTCTGGTGGCATAGTGCCTAAGGCATTTAACTGCTAACCAGAAGGCTGGCGGTTCAAACCCACCAGCCACTCCTTGGAAGGCGGGTTGGGCAATATACTTCCACAGTGATACTGCCTCGGAAACCCAAGGAGGGATCACTATGAGTTGGATCTCACTCCATGGCAGTGTGTTTGGTTTTTGGTTTAGAACATTCCAAGAATACTTAGCCCAATTCTAGAAAACTGAATATTGATTGATTCATTCAGCTAAAATAAACATGCAAAATCCAGGAAGGCTGCAGATTCATAGGTTCAAGAATATTAGAAATCTTTGATAGTTGGATTTTAGTGCTGGCTTTTCCAGTAATTTGAGCAAATCTTTCAACTTTGATTAATTTGTTTCCTCATCTTAAAAAAGAAAAGCTAAGGAGGCTGGGATACCTAGATGACATCTTACATTGTTTTCAGCTCTAAAATCTAAAGTTTCTCCCAAGCTATCCTGACATGGAAATCTTACATAGCTTTATTCAAGAGTAAATCCTGAAGTTATAATTCCTGTTTCCCAATCCCACCCTCCCACTTCCTCAATGAATATTGTTTTGAGAATATTCAAAGTTATATACAAAGCATTAGATACTTCTCCCGTTTCTGTGATGAATACAGTTGATTGCCATTCATCCACTCTGAGTTGTGCCTGGTGTCTTGTCAGTGGAATGGCATCCATTTGTACACCACCTAGAAAAGCCTGTCCTTCCTCCAGTACCTTTGAAGTGGCTCAGCAAGCACATGACACTTCATTACATGCCAGTGGCATCACACTGACACTTCATTACATCCCAGTGGCATCACCGTGAGTGTTCTTCAGTTACTTGTGTTCTATGAGTCTGGACTCTCTAAACTGAGGAGACTTTTTTGATTCAGGATGCACTGGGGATCTCACGAGTTAATAAACTTTTAAATGTTTTCTACCAGAATTAACCAAAAAACAAAACAAAAAAACAGGAAAGAAACATTTACTTTTAAAAAAGCCTATTGACTCCCTTTGAAAGAAGAATTTAAACTATATAATCAAATAATATTGTGTTAGCATGAATCATGACTTGAACAACTAGTGCCCCTGTCTATGGTACGGTGTGGAGCATTCTTGCAATACTGTGTGCCCAGCACTGGTATGCTCCAGTTAGGAGCCAAGGAGTGGGTCACTCATAGCCACCCTATGTACAGCAGAAGGAAACACTGCCCAGTCTACTCTATCACGCATGATGTCCTTCTCCAAAGATTGGCCCTTCTGATAACATGTGCAAAGTAAATGAAGCGCAGTCTTGTTATCATCCTTGCTTCTAAAGAGCATCCTGGATGTACTTCTTCCAAGACAGATTTGTTCCTTCTCCCGGCAGATACGTAACAACTATTATTTTACGTGATTAGACTGGGACATTTCCATTCCAAAATTTGGAAGCAATTACTGTTTCATCAGATAAGAAACAAAACTATAAATTCGTTCCTAGGGTTATACTAATTAAAAATATAAATCCTTGTGGGGCCATTTCCGATTCTGGTTACGGCACGAAGGGAAGAATGGCACGCAATTTTCCTGAAAGGAGGCTGACCAGGCGAGGGTACTCACGCCCGAATAAAAGGAAGAACCCAGTCAACTTCCCGTTGTTGGCCACCTCTCTGGGTGCCTCCATCGGGCCTCTCACCCGATAGGTCACTCTTTGAAACCGGACCACACCCCCCTGGTCCTCCACTGTCCCAGCAGACGCCGCGCACGAAGTTCTCGTCGCTCCGCCCCGCCCCTAGCGTCACTGGGGAGATGGCGGAGTTGGATATCGGGCAACACTGTCAGGTGGAGCATTGCAGGCAACAAGGTGATCGGGGAGTCTACAGCCCCAGACCACGGGAGGCCTGGACCTCCCTCTGCTTCCACGGAAGGGGGTGGCGGCTGAGAGCATGCCGCGGGGCCGGGCAAAGTCTGAGTAGGCGGGGCAGGCGCGACCCTCCTGGGTGTGCAGTGTAATTGGTGTTGGTGCTTTTCGTATTTCTCTGACCCTTTGAAAGAGACTTGTGATCTCTTTGGGATGGGAGCATGCATTGCCTGAACACTTATTTTGCCCCACTCAGTTTGACTGTCTAGTGCGCATTGCCCAAGAAGCCTGCGGAGCGCACTGCTGGGTCGCGTAGCGCGTGCGCCCGCTCCTTTCTGATGAGCACCGAGAGGGAGGACTCTCAGGTCCTGCAGTAGGAAGATTCGGGTTCCACTTCTGGCCCTGCCACCGTGATCTTGGGAAAGCACTTCTCTTTCCCCGACTTTTTGTTTATTCCTCAAACTATTCCACTGGGTGATCGTTATGCTCTCACAGCGCTATCATTCTTTGATTCTGATTATCATCGAGTCAACAGGCATCTATTTTAGGTGTTGGAGATACATAGGATATAAAATAAGATATTTTTTCCTACAGAATAGCTTTCAAAGCAGTAAGTTGCACTTTAGAGAGCATGAATAATATGTACATTATTATGATACACATAACCCAATCTGATAGCCAGTGGTAGCGTGGCACAGGCTTCAGGATGCCCTACACCTGGAACAGGGAAGTTCCTGAAGGCTTCTGGTGCTAACATTGTAGCCATGCACTATACTTAGTCTTTGTTACCTGGGTTTCATTCCAAATCTGTGCCATCACAGTTAGCATATACTAACTACGTATAGGCCAACGTAAGTTGGCAAACAGGTTTCCTCTCCCATTGCAGCTTCGTTTATTGGTAGTGTGTGCCTGAATCACTGTGTTGAGAACAACTCTTGAGATTTAGCCCAGCTTTAGTAGAAGTGTCATAATTGATTAGTGATATCTGCTGTGGACATAGACTAAAGGACTGGTCACATAATCCCTGCTAGGCTCTTGTTACTTAATCTTGTGTGCCATCCAGTCGATTAAAGCTCATGTTGTTATGTGCCGTCGAGTCAGATCTGACTCATAGCCAACCCTCCTTGGGTTTCTGAGGCAGTATCACTATGGAAGTAGATTGCCCAACCATCCTTCCAAGGAGTGGCTGGTGGGTTTGAACCGACAGCCTTCTGGTTAGCAGTCAAGTGCCTTAGGCACTATGCTACCAGAGCTCCTCTGGTGGCGTAATGGATAAGAATTATAACTCTTAGCAACTGTATATGACACAATAGTGTCCTAAACCAAAAACCAAACTCACTGCCGTCAAGTAGATTCCGATTCATAACCACCCCTGCTGGGTTTCCGATTTGATGTGGTAAATCTTTAGGGAAGTAGATTCCCATCTTCCTTCTGTGGAGTGACTGGTGGGTTTGAACCTTCAGCCGTCTGGTTAGCAGTCAAGTGCCTTAGGCATCGTACCATCCTTAAAGGGTGTCCTAGGATGTAAAGAAGTTCTGCAGAGTATCACATACTTGAATTTCATCTCTTACTGATAAATGTATACAGTCTCTTGATATGAAACAGAAGCTAACAGGACCATGCTTACCAACAGTAGTGACAGTTCATCAAGCCCACTTCTCAGGTGAAGGAAGAACTGTTATCAGTCCTTCTTCCACAAACAGAATTCTCCAAGGGTCCCTTTGGGTTATCCCAGAACTTCTTTCTATTTTGAGTTAGCTATCCTGTAGGCTGAGATCTTTTCAGGGCAATTACAGTTTTTATAAATAAGACGGAACAGTGCCATCGATTTTCGCTTTGTAGAAGACGTGTGGTTAGATACAGCCATCCTCACATTGCTGTATGCTTATAAATTAAAATGAGCTATACCAAAAATAATTTAGAAAGTGACTGATTGTATCCAGTGATAATGGTCAGTTTCCACATCTGAAAATGGATACTTTCATGCGCTTTCCAGAAGTTCATTTCTTAACTTAGTTGTTGGAGTATCCCTCAACAGCAGGAAAGAAGTAATTCAAGAATAAATTTTGCAGTATTAATCAGTCCATCTATTGAATTTCTTTGAAACATCTCCATCCAGTCACCATGGTATTTTTCTCAGAATTAAGTATAGTCATGTATCACTTAACATCCATGATATATTTTGTGAAATAGGACATTATATCATTTGGACATTGTGTGGACACCATATTGTAGTCTGGTTCTACTTTCTCTTTCAGCGTCTTAAACAAGCTTTGTGCCATAGCAGTGATCGTTAATGTGCTGAGAGGAATTCACTTCTGCAATTTCTCCATATCTGATATAGATCCCTCTAGCATTTTTCATCAGCCTTGTAGCTTTCAATCCATTCTTTAACAGCTTGAGAAGTTTTCCTTTGTTTTTGAGGTTTGTGGGATTGTTGAGTGTGACATGCCTAAATCAGGAGCAATAGTATTCACTGATCTTCCCACCTTTGTGTTAATAACTTTCTCACTTTCAAATCAGTACTTCTCCTTTGCCTCTTGCTGCTGCTGTCACTAGCACTGGTTTTGCTGCATTTAGGAGCCATTTTTAGAAAGAAAATTAAACAAAGAGATAATGCTACAACACTCAGGGGTGCATGAAACATGAGATTGGATGCTGCTGCTGCCTACAAGTCAAAACATACACAGCTGCATGGTAAACTTTTAGACAGAAAGTTCAGTATATAGATGCCAGTAATATAAACATTTATTATGACTATCCAGAGCTCTGGTAGCATAGTGGCTAAGACACTTGCCTGCTAACCAGACGACTGGCGGTTCAAACCCACCAGCCACTCCTCGGAAGGAAGGTTGGGCAATCCTACTTCCGTAGTGATACTGCCTCGGAAACCCAAGGAGGGGTCGCTATGAGTTGGGTTTGACTCGATGGCACATAACAACAACAACAACATCCAGACATACATATTATAGGTTATATATGTACTGTACCATTAAACACGTGGCAGTGCAATTGCTTTGTGTACAAGAATTATAAGATACATGGGTTGTGTGCAAGAAGCTATTGCATTCACTACATCCTATTCTCCTATCGGGATGTCTGAACTATTATAACCTTATGGGCTCATGATGTTTATGTGGTTGGATCTTGGCTGAATGGATATTATGCAGCACATGACTGTATACTAAAACAAACTGAAAAACAAAACTCACTGCCGTCCAGTCAATCCTGACTCATAGCGACCCCTCCTTGGGTTTCCGAGACAGTATCTCTTTGGAAGTAGATTGCCTGAGGAGTGACTGGTGGGTTTGAACTGCCGGCCTTCTAGTTAGCAGTCAATAAATGCCTTAGGCACTATGCTACCAGAGCTCCTATACTAAAATATGTTACTTGTAATTCTTTTCATTAATTATTATAATATTATGATGATGATCTTTTATATATGTCTTGTTTAGTTTTCACAATTAGCCTGTGAGGGAGGTGTGGCATGAAGCATAGATGTAGCTATATACACACATACATCACACAGACACTTTGTACTTTATGTGTATTATCTAATCAAAATAATAAATGCCCACATACATAGTATACTATCCTATGTATATCTCCAAAACTCTACTAGTAAGTGCCTTGATTAGCACTGCTCGGTTAGTAAGGAATGCAATCAGATTTGAAACCCAGTTTTTCCACTCCAAACACAATGCTTTTGCATTATATAGTCCTCAAAAACAATACCTAGTAAATCTGGAAAACAAAACAAAACAGACTCCCCTGCTAAAAAAAATCTCTCCAGAACATTGTTTTTTCTGATTTAGCATACTTATCACCAATGACGTTTATCTTGTGATAGTATTTAGACTTGTGATAGAAAGTCCAGTTACTTTCTTCTTGAGTGTTTGATGTTGTGATGACTTTTTTTTAACCACTACTTGCTACACTAAGGAGCTCTGGTGGCATAATGAGTAAGATATTTGGCTGCTAACCAGAAGGTCGGTGGTTGAAACTCATCAGCTCCTCCACAGGAGGAAGATGAGGCAATCTGCTTCCATAAAGATTTACAGCCTTGGAAACCCAGTGGGAGTTGCTATGAGTTGGAATTGACTCAATGGCAGTGGGTTTGGTTTTTGTTTTTTTCCGCTTGCTACACTAGGATATTGGTCAAAAAGGAAAGTTCTTTTATAGAGATAGTTTATTGTTGTTGTTATGTGCTGTGGAGTCGGACCTGACTCATAGTGACCTTCCTTGGGTTTCCGAGACAGTATCCTACGGAAGTAGATTGCCCAACCTTCCTTCCAAGGAGTGACTGGTGGATTTGAACCACCAGCCTTCTGCTTAGCAGTCAGGTGCCTTGGGCACTATGCCACCAGAGCTCCTAGAGATAGTTTAGTGCTATAAAATTCTTTTTGCTTAAGATAAAAATCAAAATCAGATACTGACCAGTATGTATAATATTTTCCCTCAATTTCAGATTTTCTTCCATTCGTATGTGATGGTTGCTCAGGAATATTTTGGTAAGTTAAGTTTTTATGAAGAATTTTAGATTACTTTTAATGTTTTTGTAATTTGGGAGTTTAAGTCTGAAAAGCAGAATGGTTTTAAATAGTTGTTACTTTAGCTGTTGTTGTTGTTATGTGCCGTCAAGTCAAACCCGACTCATAGCGACCCCTCCTTGGGTTTCCAAGGCAGTATCACTACGAAGTAGGATTGCTCAACCTTCCTTCCGAGGAGTGGCTGGTGGGTTTGAACCGCCAGCCGTCTGGTTAGCAGGCAAGTGTCTTAGCCACTATGCTACCAGAGCTCCCTTACTTTAGCTATTGATATTTAATATTCAGTCCAGTAACCACTTTGGAAAAATGGAACAAAGACTAGTCATGGCTCTGATTACTGGTGTCTATTTATGGCTAATCTTAAAACTTCCAGAAATGGGGCTTTGTGTGTAAATTTTATGTGAAAATTATATTTGTGTCTTTTAATTACAAGAGGGAGTAATATTTATGACATAAATAATATGATAAAAAATTTATGATTATTTTATTTTAATTAATAAAATGAAAAGTGCCCAACCTGTGAATTCTTTAAATTGGATTTCACATATCATTTGCACCCATCACATACAAAGTAAAATTTGGGAGCTAACCAACGATTTTGGGAATTGATTTTATTTGTAATTAAGTTTTTATATTTATATTTTTATTTAATTTCATATTCCATTAAACATTTAATTAGTTAAGTAGAGACCTGAACAAAATGAATTATTTTCAGAAGCTAATTCAGGAAGATGTTTCAAGGAAATAAAAGTAATGCGTATTTATAAATCTTTTATAACTAGAACTCTCCTTTGACATTTTATTATTGATGATCTTCGAGATAAAAGGAATCAAAAGATTCTGTATTTTTAAGCATCTTAAAGTGCTCGAAGGAAAGTTAATTTAGAGTGATGAATTATTTTTACTCATATTGAAGTTGACCAGTTGTGCTTTAAGTTCTTTTGGGACATTAAAATATGTAAAATTACTTTAGCCATCTTTGTGTAAGTACATTATTTGATTGCATTTAAATAAATACTTTTTTAAAAATTATTTAAGCCTTGAACACAGAAGCAGGGAGTCACATGGCTGTACTGAGGTACGTTAATATTTCTCCTGCCTAATAAAATGTTTGTATTTACGTACTTTTATTCAGATTTTGATTTGATTTTAAGTGAGTCAGTGCACCCCAGATTAAAATTTGGCATAGTAAACTGATTTATGTAAAGAGGTTTTTATTTCATTTATATTATTATATTTTTTTAAGGAAAAATTGATCTGTTTGGTATTTATAAATTTCTGTCTTCATAATTCTTACTTTCAGTTCACTTCTGTGTGAGTGGTGTACTTATAGCTTTCATCTCTGTATTTACACATATACACTGACATTAACATCTTCGTTACATGCTTCCAGGTTTCCTTCACTGTTGTACGCATTTTAGTGTCTGTGATAAGATTCTGTGGGAGTAAATTGTTCTGGCTCAGTCAGTCTTAGGCCACTAGGAACAAATCTGTAGTCCAAAAAAAAGTCCCCACCCTAATTCTGAAAAAATTGATACATTAACATAGGGCTACAAGGTAGAAACCAAACTATCACCTGTGTTACTGTTAAAGGATAATGTGGAATGATTGAAGCTTGGTGTAGAGCCAAATGGATCGGCAAAGAAAATCTGGAATCACTCAGACTTAGCCACAAGTCAGAGGAACCTTAGTGGCACAGTAGTTAAATGCTTGGCTGATAACCTAAAATTCAGTGGTTTGAACCTACCAGCTGCTCTGCAGGAGAAAGGTGTTCCAGTCTGCTGCCATAAAGATTACAGCTTTGGAAACCCTATGGGACAGTTCGACTCTATCCTGTAGGGCCTCTCTGAGTCAGAAACTTGACAGCAATGGGTTTTTATGGGTACTCACCAGTCAAGGAACCTTGGAGACACAGTGTTTAAAGCATTCAACTGCTAACTGACAGGGCAGTTTGAACCCACCAGCAGCTCTGTAGGAGAAAAGATGTGGCAGTCTGAGTCCATGAAGAGTTACGGCCTTGGAAACCGTATGAAGCAGTTCTGTTCTGTCCTATAGGGTTCCTATGAGCCAGAATCAACTTGATGGCAATGAGTTTTTACCCACCAGTCACAGCAATGCTTGACCAGGTTAGGCCTCTTCCCTGTGGACAGGTCAATTCCAAGAGGAAAAAAAGGGAAGCTCAGCTACCATACTTAACTATTAAGTACATTTTAGAGTGTGGTATATGGCTGTGAAAACTATCTTTGGTGCATATGGGTAAATATGTAATTTTTGAGTGTTTTTTAATACCTAGTTAATGCCCTAGTATAGGAGTCAATAGTAGATACAACTTGCCATTTGAGGATTGATGAGATGATTACCTGAGTGTTACTATGGGGCATCTTCACTTGGGACTGTAACAAAGCAGAATACTAACAATTGTAAAGAACAGTCATTTTACTTTGGCTTAGAGAATGAATGCAGTATAGCAGGGCAGCAAATCGTGAGAATTTAGAACATTCAGCGCAGTAATAATTTTTCACATAAACACAATCTATTACATGAGAGTGTGTTACTTGCTTCAGTAGAGTAAGGAGAGATTAAAAGAATGCTGCCTACCAAAAAGATTTATTGATTTACTATAAATATGAAATATGATGCCATTTTCCCCTTATTACATTTGCAGGTGAATATAATCAGTGAGAGACTGAAGACAAATAAACATTCATCTTACTCATGCTCATTCAAGGATTGTGCCGAAAAAGAGCTTGTGCCAGTTATATGTCCTTATTGTGAGAAGAATTTTTGCCTAAGGTGACCACGTAGAACATGCAAGCCCTGTATGTCTGTTTAAGTTGTATGCAAACATATGAACTGGAGTTACTCTTCTCTTGCTCATAGACACCGTCATCAGTCAGATCATGAATGTGAAAAACTGGAAATCTCTGAGCCTCGTATGGCTGCCACTCAGAAACTTGTTAAAGACATTATTGGCAAGTATCTATAAAGCTTGCTTTGTTATTTCTGTATACTTTATTAGTTCCAGTGCCTGCTTCTCGTGTCTGTGTGCCACTCATGGTAATTGTTAACCTCAGGGTTAATAACTTGCCATGGATTTTGATCTATGACAGTATTTCTCACAATGCCTACCTGACTAGTAAAAATTTAGAAATTTTGTGGAAGTACCCTGCCAAATATTCTGTTTTGCTTAGATCATCTGGATAATCATCGTAGCTGTAAAGGGTATTCATGAGGTTAAAGTTGTGCTTCGCATTCTTTAAAGACTAAACTCTAATCCTAAATCAGCTGTCCTGTGAATGCTGCTGCTACTCTGAGCTATGAGGAAAGAATATGTATGTGACTTAGACCAGTCTCTTGCCAATATGTAAGGTCAACAGAATTACAATCTGTATTCAGGATAAAATTTTTATTAATATCTTCCATAACCAAATCTTAAAGTTCTCTGTAGAAGTATGAGTAGTTGCTTTTGATTAAATAGGCTTAAGATAGAAAGAAACATAAAACACTGAGATTTGTGATGTAGATTGCTTAGATCAACTTGGGTGCTATCTTTTCACTGATCGTACAAATTCAATACAAACACCTATAAAATGAATGCAATTTCTATATCTCAATTGTGTATAAATTGTATAAGTCTCGGCTATAATTAATAAGTGTTTTATGTTTATGATTTAGCAAGTATTTAAAATTCCTATGTACTTATTCTTATCGCTTAGATTCCAAGACAGGAAAGACAGTCAGTAAACGACGAAAAGGTGCCAAAAATAGTGAAACAGCTGCAAAAGTTGCACTGATGAAATTAAAGATGCATGCTGATGGAGATAAGTCATTGCCACAGGTTGGTCTTAGAGATATAGAAGAAAATGTCCCAAACATAGTTGAAATTCCTTTTCTAATTCTCCCTTCCCTCAAGTAACAAGTAATCTGAACCTGGTATGTATGTATCATTCCCTAATATTACATGGTGTATGTCTGCATAAATAATACATAATGCTGTGAGTTTTTGAATTTTACAGAAATGGCAATGTACCAGATGTATTCTTCAATTTGCTTTTTTAAATTTTTTCACGATTTTGTCATGATTTTAACATTTATCTGTGCAGATACAGTTCATCTAGATTATTCATTTTGGTAGCTGCAAATCATTTCATAGTATGAATATGCTACAAAATTGAGGGTTTGTTTTTTTTTTTTTGTCCCTAATATTTTGCTATTATAAACTGTCTTGCAGTGAATATCCTTGTATATGTGTGGAAGAATTAATTTAGCACAGTTTCTTTAAATAATGGCAAGTCTTACTAAGGCATTTGACTGCAAACCAGAAGGCTGGCAGTTCAAACCCACCAGCCACTCCTCAGAAGGAAGATTGGGCAATTTACTTCTGTAGTGATTGATTTTGTTATGTGCCGTGGAGTCAGACCCGACTCGTAACAACCCCTCCTTGGGTTTCTGAGGCGGTATCAATATATTGCCCAATCTTCCTTCCGAGGAGTGGCTGGTGGGTTTGACCCGCCAGCCTTCTGGTTAGCAATCAAGTGCCTTAGACTCTACGCTACCAGAGTGATAGCCTCAGAAACCCAAGGAGGGGTTGCTATGAGTCAGATCCTCCGACTCGATGGCAGTGGATGAGTTTTTTGAGACTTAGTGTGGTGGTAATATATTCTGGTATTTTTTATTCTATTTGATTTCATTTTTTAAAATGCTGATCAGAACCTACTACATTGATTTTATATCCCCAATGAATTGAGACCATCAAAATGAAAAATGCTAGTCTAGGGAATATAGAAATAGAAAAGGTGAGTCATGGGGTTTGCTCATTTTCTAATTTACTATTTATTGTCAACCTTTTTTTTGTCAGTTGTTGTTGTTATGTGTCGTCGAGTCGGCTCCGACTCATAGCGACCCCTCCTTGGGTTGCCCAGTATTTGTACTAATTTCTCTCCCTCTTGCAGTGCCTGGTACTTTCAGTGTTTTTTGCCAATATATCATTGTTACCAATCTGATAGGTATGAAATGATGAATTTCTCTATTACTAGTGAGATTGCACTACTTTGCATTGTTTATTGGCTGTTTGGTTTTCTTCTGTGAACTCTTTTGCCCAGTTTTTTTGTCAGATTGCTGTTAAATATGCCCAGAGGTAGGGATTTATCTCTTTTTTTCTGTTCTGTATAGATTACCTATTGTCAAAATGTGAGATATTGAAGAGTTCATCGATTTCTATTGATTTCTAACTTGCAGTGACACCTCTTTCAGACACCAAGTGTTTGTATATTTACAGGGCCAATTTGGGGACCACAGTTCAGTTCCTTTACTCTGTGTGTATAGCTCTACGTCAATACCAAACTGTCATAATTATCATAGCTTTATAAGAGTAGGGCAAGTCTCTCAACCTTATTCTTTGTTTTTTCTTGGCCGTTTACTTTTTCAAAGAGGTCTGGGGGTCACTGTGCCCTTTCAGTGATACTGCAATTTTGACAGAAATTGTACTGAAATTTAGATTGAGAGACAGTTAACGTCTTTAGAATATTGGCTCTTCTCATTCTTTTTTATGATCTATCCTTCTAGTTTTTTCTTAAGTCTTCTTTCATGTTTTAAAATAACATTCTGTAGTGTTATTTTTTTTATAGTGATTATGTTTGTAAACACTATAGAATATCCTTAGTTTTATTCTTTGGTTTCATAGTTTTATTCTTGTTTTTCATAACTTTTGCTGCTCTTCTAAATGATACCATTGTTTTTTATTTCTTTTTCCTAATTAGTTGTTGTTGATTTTTATATCCTAGCTTGTTGTTGTTGTGTGCCATCGAGTTGGACCCGACTCATAGCTTACTGTCCCTCAAATTACCTTTCTTAATAGGCTCCATAGTTTGTAGATTTTCTGAGATTATTTTGTATAGTCATTCGTAGCTTCTGATGATGAGTTTTGTCTCCCCCCCACACAATTTTCTTACCTTCCTCCTTCTTCTTGTTGTCACTATTATTGCTGATATTATTTAGCCCTAGTGTATTGGCTGAGATCTTCAGTACAATGTGAGTAATATGAGCTATAGCAGACATCTTCATTGTGCTTCTGACTTTAAGGCAAATTCTTCTAAGGTTTTGCAACTAAGCAGTATTTATTCGTTTTTAATAGTAGCCTTTATCAGGTTAACAGTGTTTCTTTTTATTACTAGTTTATTAAGGATTTATGTCAATAATGTATATTAAATTTTATTTCTTTTTAATACATCTACTGAGATGATCACATGTTTATTTTTCCATCTGGAACTTAATTGTTAAGTATGACTACAGGTAGGGATTTGCCTTTTATTTTTTTCCTTTATGTGGATTACCTTTTGTCATATTATAGAAATTACATATTTTTTTGTCAATATAGAAATTACATTAATCGATTTTTCTGTTGTTAATTATCCATATATGTTCCTGGGATAGGTGCTATCTGTGTTATATACTTTTTAAAAAACGGTGCTGTAAAATTGATTTGCTGATTATTATTTAGTGTTATTTAGTGAGATTAGTATCAAGATTATACTCATAAAATTAGTTAACACCCCCTCTTGTACTCCTTGAGAGAGTTACAGATGATGGTTTGTTCTGAAGTTTTGTAGCACTCATTTATTACAACCTTTTATCTGTTGTCTTTTTTGAGGGGAGAACTTTGAATACTCTTCCAGTGTCTTAAATAGTTCATTTTTATTTGAATATTTCTTCTGAAGTCAATTTTGAATATATATTCTAAAAACTATCCATTTGACCTAAGTTTTCAAGTTGTTAGTTATAAAGTTGTTCATAGTATTCTCTTATGTTCTAAAATACATTTCATCTATAATATTTTTTTATTCTTACTTTTCTTTTTTAACCCTTGATCAATCTTGCTAGAAATTTGCCGTTATTTATTTATTTATTTTTATTTGTCTCTTTAAAGAACCAAGGTTGGTTTTATTGACCTCTCTATTGCTTCTTTATTTTTTAATTTCACCAAAATCTGCTCATGTATTATTTTCATCTCTCTACTTTTTTCAGGTTTCTCTGATGTTCTTTTCCCAACTTTTCACACTGAATGGTTAGCTAATTTATTGTTAGTCTTGCTTGGTTTTTTTTTATTTTTATATAATTTTAAACTGACAGAAAGTACATAAAGAGTTCAAAGAGCCTTCTTCCATGCCCTTTTCCAAATGTACCAAATGCTTACATTTTGCCATTTTATATGTATGTGTGTGTATGCCTGCTATTTGAAAGTTCTATACATCATGCATTTGAATGCATTTAACTTGTAGTATTGGTGAAGAATATTGAAAACACCATGATTTATGAGTTGAACATTTATCTCAAGTAGATACATTCCTTGGAGAGAACAAGCATGGGAGAAAGAAGGGCTGCTTATGCACAGGGAGACAGCTCAGGGGGCAGGAGTGCATGGAGGATGGACACTGGGAAAAGGTAACTATGGGGAGGAAGTAGGAAGGGAGCTGTTGCGTTGTGGTAAACAGTGGTCAATGTCATGAGACAAAGTATATGTAAACTGCTGTATGGAAAGTAAATTTGCTCTGTAAACCTTCACCCAAATCACAATAAAAAAAGAAAATACCATGACTGCCAGAAGAACAAACAAATCTGTCTTACAGGAGGTACAGCCACCGTGTTCCTTAAAAGGGAGAATGGCCAGACTTTGTCTCTTGTCCTTTGGTGATATTATCAAAAGGGACCAGTCCGTGGAGAAAGATATCATCCTTGGTAAAGTAGAGGGTCAGTGAAAAAGGGGAAGGCCCTCAACGAGATGGATAGACACAGGAGCTACAACAATGGGCTCAAGCTTGGCAAGGACTGTGAGGATGGCGCAGGACTGGGCAGTGTTTCATTCTGTTGTACATAAGATCACTATGAACCAGAATCAGCCTGATGGCACCTAACGACAACAACAACTTATGTCATGCCCCTTTACCCCCAAAATATCATTGTCTTTTTCCTAAGAACAAAGGCATCTTCTTACATAATAAGAGTATAATTATCTAAATCAGGAGATTAAATTTAGCTAGTTCACAGGCCATATTTGCATTTGTTTCAATAGTAAACTATATAGCTATTTATTTTCCCCCAGGTTTGGGATCCAATCCAAATATTAAGTATTTTATTTTTCACATCACCTTAGTCTCCCTTTATCAGGAACTATCCCTATCTTTTTCGTTTTTTATGTCCTTGACATTTTTGAAAAGTACAAGTCAGATTTTTTTTTACTTTTATTGTGATTTGGGTGAAAGTTTACAGAATAAATTCACTTTCCATACAGCAACTCACATACACTTTGTCTTATGACATTGATTACAATTTCCCACAATGCAACAGCTCCCTTCTCCTTTCCTCCCCATAGTTACCTCTTCCCTGTGTCCTTTCCTCTCATGCTCTCCTGCCCACTAAGCTGTCTCCCTGTGCGTACACAGCTCTTCTATTCTCCCATTATTGCTCTATTCTCCCATTATTGATCTCACAGAAAGACAAATATTGTATTAGCCCATGATTGTAAAAGTCAAGGAAAAATTTATATATGGAAGGAAATTTTCTTTGTTGGTTACCAGGGGTGGGAGCGTAGGGGTAGGGAACACTGTTAGATAGGTAGAGATAAGTATTGATTTGAGTGAAGAGAAGGACAATGTACCAAATGTGAGTAATCAACATGGTGGCATTGAGGAAGAGGAAGACAGAGAGAGGTACATGGGAGGTGCAGACAACAAAGATGAACCCTTTCACACGTACAGTACTGTGTTGTCCGTGAAGGCAAACATGGGTATATGGGTGGATAGATGGGTGGGCAGACTGAACTATTAAGTATGTCTGTGCTGCAGGTAGCATACCCAAGACCATGTATAGTGTTGGCAGACAATGGTTCTACAAGTGTATTTGTATGTTTTTTAAGAATTGCCAGGTGTATAGTAAAGCTGACAAGGGACCAGGTTGTAGTCACTTATTGGTCACAGCCAGCTACCCAGAGGGAGCGAGCAGTTGAACCTGTGGGCCCAGGACCGTAGTCACAGGGGACATCAAGCTCAACTGTTGACACCTTGTTCCACCTTGAAACATTGTTCCACCTCCTACTTTGGCAAGTAGTGACTGGGATCTTAAAAGCTTGCAAGCAGCCATCTAGATGCAATGATGGGTCTCTCCTCGTCCAAAGCAAAGAAGAATGAAGAAAACCAGAGTCATGGAAACAATTAGTCCTAACGACTGGTATACCATGGGATCTGCAGCCTATATGACTATGAGACCAAAAGAACTAGATGGTGCCCAGCTACCACTGTCAACCACTTGGAGGGGGATCTATGTAGGAGATCCTGAACAGAGAGGGAGAACAATGTGGAACAAAACTCAAAAATCATTTGGTGGAAAAAAGAAAAGGGGTGGACCAGGTTTTCTGGTCTGATAGAGCCTCTTGGAACCACTGAGACTATGGCCCCTAGCTGCCCTTCAGGTCTGGAATTGAACCCACACCCTTTAACTCGAGTCACTTAGAAGTATATTTTTAAATTTACAAATTGGATTTTTTTTGTTAATGTTATTTCTATTTTTAAAAAATTTCTGATTTGATTGCATCAGTATTGGGATCTACCTAGTTTCAATAATGGGAGACTCCTTTATAGTTCCTTTTTGGCCTAGTTCATAATCAGTTTTTATAGTCATTCCCTGTGTACTTGAAAAAAATAATAATTATTTATATCTTTGGTGCTAGGTTCTATGTAGATATTATCTGCCTATAACCTTGCTGATTATGATGTTGAAGCAGTTTAATTTTGGTCTGCTTTATCTGCCAGCTTCTAATAAAGATGTGTTAAACCACTATGATGGTTGTATTGTCATTTTTTGTTTTTGTAATTCTGACAGTTTTTCTGGATTATATAATATTAAGTACATGGAAGTTCTTTATTGTACTACCTTCTTTATTAATTTTACCTTAAATTTTGTATTAAATGATAATATTCTTTCACTAGCTTTCTTTTGGTGAATGTTGAACTAATGTATCTTTTTTCATTCCTTTGTATTTAGCTTTTTTGTGTTGTTTTGTTTTAGGGTGTCTTGTAAGCAGCATATAGCAGGACTTTGTTTTGTTGTTTTGAAATCCAGTATGACAGTATCTATTATAGGTGAACTGAGTCCATTTGTATGTATTGTAATCTTTGGTGCATTTGAACTTATTTCTTCTGTCTTGTGTTTCTGCTCGTCATCCTTTTCTCTCTGATTCTGTCTGTCTCTTCCCTGTCATCTATCATATTGATTGAATGTTCTGTATTCCTTGTTACTCTACTGGCTTAAAAACTTTACATTAATTATAGTTTTCTTCTTTTAATGATTTTCATTTTTGAAATTTTCTTATTTGATATTTTTAAAATTTAACTAGTGTAACAATTTAAAATGTATGAAAACAAGCACACCCTCCTGTACCCCTCCTCTATTTCTGTACCCCTAAAGCACTGGTTCTCAACTGAAGGCAGTTTTGTTCCCCAGGGGACATTGGGCAATGTGTAGAAACATTTTTGGTTATCACAACATGGAGTGGAGGATACTACTGGTGTCTAGTGAGTATAGGCCAAGAATGGTGCTGAACATCCTACAATGTACTGGTCAGTCCCCACAACAAATAATCTTATGGTCCAGAATGTCAATATCCTAAAGTTGAGAAGGCCTACCATAAAGTGTCCAATTTACATTGCTTTGCAATTCTTTATTATTAAAATATAATAGCAAAAACTTCTATAGTACTTATTATGTTCCAGGCATACTTACAGTACATTTAAAACAAATTTATGAGGTAGATACTGTTATCCCTATTTTGCAGATGAGAAAACTGAGGCACAAACAGGTTAAGTAGCTTGCTAATATCATACCTAGTAATTGGAAAACTGGGAATTGAAACAAGGCCTCTTGTTGGGGAAATGTCTACTGTCAGCCTTACGTTGTTGCTTGTAGGTTATCTGTCGTTTTTAGTGGCTTTTAAGATTTTTTTCTCTATCTGTGATGTCTTCCAATTTTGATGCAATGTTTCTAGGTGTGGATTTATTTTTATATATCCAGCTTAGCACTTGAGGTGCATTTTTAATTTTCACTTGACTTCGCTTCACTTTTGGAGAATTGCAATGAGTTTCTCTTTAGATATTGTTTCTTCACCATTTCCTTTCTTGTCTTCTGAAACTCCTATTAGAGAGATATATTTTTGGGAATCTTAATTTATCCTCCAAGATTCTTTTTTTTTTTTTTTTTCCTCCAAGATTCTTAACTGCTCATTTATAATTTCTACTTTGACGGCTTTCTGCTGCATCCTAGGTGACTTTATCAAACCCATCTTCAATTTGTTAGTCCTTTTTATTGAAGATTATAGAAGTTAACTCTTTGCATTTCTTACTTCAGAAACTATTTTTTTTGTTTCAAATTGAATCTTTGTATCTTGTTTCATTTATATGTGGTTTAGTTTACTAATTTCTTATTGTTTTTTATGGATACTCACTCAAAAAAACTCACTGCTGTTGGGTCATTTCAATTCATAATGACCTCTCCTTGGGTTCCAAGGCAGTATCTCTACGGAAGTAGATTGCCCAATCTTCCTTCCAAGGAGTGGCTGGTATTTCTTCTGGTTACCAGTCAAATGCCTTAGGCACTACGCCACCAACCTCCCTGTTTACGGATATTATTTTTAATTTATCTCGTGTTAAATAAACTTATTTCAATGTCTTTTTCAGTTCAGATACTTTCATTTTGCCTATAATGAGTTAATCTTTAATTTGATTAAATATTTCAGTTTTTAATCTTAAATGGTTAGGTGTGTGTCTTTTTTTTTTTTGTCTCTCACTCCCTCCACTCTCCTCTTCCTATCTAGCGTTTTACATTTTCTTCTACCTTACCCACCCAGGACCCTCATTCCATTCTAGCTAAGAGCCTGAGATCAGCAGATTGAGTTTCTGTCCTACTCAGATTATCATAGATTACTAAATTGGGGACCTTGGCTTTGTTTACTGTCAGGAAGTTATAGATGTGCTTTCCTGTCTCCTTAAATATCTGTTTATATAAGTCATAGCCCCAGTTATCATTCACCAGTAACTTCTTTAGCCTCCTTTCTTAGAAGATGAGTCCCATAATAACCTCCTCTTCCAAGCAGTACACCTGGCTCAGGTGCCTTATCTTCTTTGTGGTGCTGTTACTGCCCACAAAGCTGAACTCCCAGCTACTTCTTCCTCTTCTGGGGCCCTGAAGTCCGTGGCTTCAGCCATGCTTATCACTTGGATTTCTGTTTCATTTTTGATCCTCAGGTATTTCTCTCTTAAAACAAAACAAAAAACACCCAGACTCACTGCCATTGAGTTGATTTCGACTCATAGCAACACCCCCCCTTGTGTTTCCAAGTGGTATCTCTCCGGAAGTACATTGCCCAGTCTTCCTTCTCAGGAGTGGCTGGTAGATTTGAACCACCAACCTTTTTAGCAGTCAAATGCCTTAGGCACTACACCACCTTAGAAAAATATTTTTCTTTCTGCTTTGATGAGGCCATATCTTTTTACTTTTCTCTTTAAATATTTATGTTGTTTTTACTTTGTTTGGGCTATGAAGTTGGCCCAAAGCTTAAACTTCCAAATACTTCTTGTGTATGTTTTTTTTTTTAATGTGTTCTGGTAACAAATGTGTTCTTCAACAGATCTAAATTTCTTGCCAATGAGATGGGAATTGTGTTAAATCTATTATTTCTTAAAATAATTGTGGTGTTTCTTTCCCCCACAATGTAGAGCTGATTCAATCATAACATGGTTTTGATTGCAGCAGGAGTTTGTCTGTAAAGCCAATAGATTTTTTTATAGCAATTTTTAGGCATTGGGGAATATCAGAGGCCAACCACCTTTGCTACTATTCTTTTTTCCTACATTTATTAATTTAGCAAGAAATTACAGGGTAAGAAGACAGCTAAGCTATAAAATACTGGAGGCACTACCTCTGAATCCTCTTTTGTTGATAAGGTAGTTATCTAATTTTTCCCCCGTTTTTAACATCTCTGTTCACAAAAGCACTGCTATCTCTAAATATGTAGTGAGGTCTTTCACACAAAAAGAAATTGTTATATGTGTTAGGAATCTTTCATTTGCAAATGACAGAAATTCCCAATCTAATTAGCACAATCAAAACAAGAACTTTTTTCCTCATGTAATGAGCAATGACAGGGATTGACCTAGTCTTAGAGAATGACCGAACTCAGATTGAATGCTGTTGAAAGATCCCATCTGTTTTCTTCTTTCCATGTGTTGGACTCATTTTTTCCCAGTTGAGGTGATATTTTCCATATTGGTGCAGGGAAGGTGAAGGACAGTGGGAGACTGCAGGCAGCTCCAGATTTAATTAAACAAATCTTAAAAAAATTCAAACAAAAGAGAAGTCCAACAACTAGGCATACATACACACTCACAGTTTGAACATAAAATCCCATGAAAAGCCCTTGATTGGCCTAACTTAGGTCACGTGCCTATCTTTGCACAAATCACGGTAGCCAGAGGCTTCAGTCATGTGCCCAAGTTCTGGATGCTGGGGTAAATTCTCATTGTTAGAGGCTAATTATAATTAGTCTTTTACCAAAATAGAAGAAGAAATGTCACCATATAAAGACAGATGTCTATTTATATGTATAACTCATATTTTAACATTTTTTTTTTTATAGACAGAAAGAATTTACTTTCAGGTTTTCTTACCTAAGGGGAGCAAGGAGAAAAGCAAACCAATGTTTTTTTGCCACCGATGGAGCATTGGAAAAGCCATAGACTTTGCAGCTTCTTTAGCCAGCCTTAAAAATGATAATAACAAGTCAACAGCTAAGGTAACACTAGTTACAATAATTTTTACCCTTTTAAGTTAAAGAAAACTCTATACAGGCATGTTTGCTTATTACAGTATGATTTGTTTCTCTTTTAACAGAAATTAAGGTTATGTCACATTACTTCAGGAGAAGCCTTACCCTTGGAAAACCTTTTGGAAACATGGATTGCTAAGGAAGATTGTCCTTTATATAATGGTGGAAATATTATTTTGGAATATCTTGATGATGAAGAACAATTTTTAAAAAATGTTGATTCTTACTTGGAATAGTCATTCGAGGATTCGAGACAGAAATCATAAGGAAAATTCTATACATAGATTTAAGTCATTTTGTACAATAAAAATCCTATATATTTTATTTTGTCTTTAAATTTGCTTTTTAATTTATTTTCATTATGTCATTATTTGCTTTATCAACTTTTTAAATTAAATTTAGCTTGAGTTTTTGTGTTTTAAAGTTGAACTGTGAACTGATCTTCAATTATCAGCAAAGTTATGTATTTAATCAACTTTTACTTTGCATAGTACCAACAGCAAGATGTATTTTTCATTTAGCTAATGTCACTTGGTACATGTGATTCTGTTCTGTGTCTTCTTCACTCCAGGATCTTGTCAGAGGGAGCAGGAGATGGCAGGCATGGGTTGGCTCTTTGAAGATACATGTATCACTATTGCTTTAAGCAAATCACATGACCAAATTTAACATCATAGGGCCAGGAAGTAGAGACTTACTATCTAACTAAATCACAGTGTATAAATTGAGGTGCATATGTGAATCATAGAGACTTAGAGATCATCTCATTCAGTTTTTTCAGATTTTGGATAAGGAATCCAAGGCCCAGGAAGGAGAAATGGTCATTTTCACTGTCACCTAACTATTTTCAGGGCATATTTCTGATGAAGAGCCTCCTCCAGTGGGGTTCACCTTGTTGTTAATATAATACAATTCAGAAGAAGAATAAGATAGGCCAACTTAACTGCAGTCTCTTTATTGATACAAAAGCAAAACACAGGACAAAATCAACTACATTTTACTAAACATTCAAGTTAATGTTCCTGACCAATGTATTTCATTTATACCCAATAAAGTCCTACTATCTAGAAGGAATAGAAATTATTTCTAATCTTACTCTTTGTCCCTTTTCTGTTACAATTGTCATGGAGATGTATAGTGGCTTTAGCTTAATTCAAAGAACAAACTCACAGTGCTCATTTATCTATTTTATTTCTAATCTGCTTTCTCCACATTGTTTTCATGTGAGAAGTAGACATAACTTCCAACTTTTACCAGCCACTTATACATTCATACATTGATGTAGCTACCAGAGTACCTATTAATGCAAGTATTTGTTTCTAATTGCTATGGTGGATACAATAAGGAAACGTATATACATATAACTATAGAAGTAGTGCAACAGTACCAATGCATGGTACAGACAGTAATTAAAATTGTTACAAAAAACGTTTTTCAGAAACTATCAAGCCAGAGGTAGAAATGAGCCTTAAATATATTTCCAGATACCAGAGGATTTTAACATAAACTGTATGTGAGCATCTATCACGATAGCTTGCACGCATTAGATAATCAGACATCTCTCATGAATTGAACTAAAGTTAATGTGCTAGAAACAGTTAACTCTGGGAAAGAGGGAGAGGAGATAAAGCTGCAGGGATTTAGTTAAACCTAGAGGGAATGAGGAAGAGGCCTTGTAATATTGGACAGAAAAGAGGGTCGGTTAGGGTGAGTGTCAGACAGTGGCGTAAAATAGTCTGGAAGAGACATAGGTGCTAACACTTTTCAAGGTGCTAGGGACTGGGACTCCACTTGAGCAGGATTCTAAAGAGAACAGGGTTGTAGGTATACCTCCAGCCGCCCAGGTCCAAATTACTGGCAGACAACTTTCTCAGGCTTTCTTTTAGGGCTTCTAGTTGAGTATGAAATATTGGGGTTTCATTGTGCTATCCCACCCCAGTATCTTTTTACCTGCATGCCCCCCCCCAAAAAAAAAAAAAAACCAAACCCGTTACCATCCCAACTCATAGCTATCAGATTGTTGTTGTTTGCCGTCAAGTTGCCCCGACTCATAGTGACCCCTCCTTGGGTTTCCGAGGCAGTATCACTACAGAAGTAGGATTGCCCAACCTTCCTTCCGAGGAGTGGCTGGTGGGTTTGAACCGCCATCCTTCTGGTTAGCAGGCAAGTGCTTTAGCCACTATGCTACCAGAGCTCCTAGCTATCAGATACTACCTCGGAAACACAAGGAGGGGTTGCTATGAGTCCGGACCGACTCGTCAGCAAACAACAACAAACCAAAAATAACAAACTCACTGCCATTGAGTTGATTCTGACTCATAGTGACCCCCTTTGAGTTTCCAAGGTGGTAAATCTTTACAGAAGTAGATTGCCCGGTCTTCCTTTCACAGAGTGGCTGGTGAGTTTGAATCGCCAGCCTTCTGGTTAGCAGTCAAATGCCTTAGGCACTATGCCACCAGAACTCCTTATACCGACCATATAGGACAATAGAACTTCCTCATACTGTTTCCGAGGCTTAACAGAAGCAGACTGCCACATCGTTCTCCCATGTAGTGGCTAATGGATTAGAACCCCTGACCTTTTGGTTCAAAGCTGAGTGTTTTAACGACTGTGCCAGAGCCCACTTCCACCTGCATGCAGACTCCTAAAATTATACGTAGAAAACCTGCAAGTAGAAAAAAAAAAAGGGGGTTTTAAATTTAGCTAAATAGATGAAAGAACACTATGACATAAATGAACTTCAATTTTAATGTAATTGGGCCATAAATACATATAAATAATAGCTTATCAGATTTTTTCCCCAGATTTCTCAATTTTTTCTCCCAATCTTCAGATAAGGAGAAGGCTTGGACAACAGAAGACGGGAAGAAAATGCTGCAACAAAAAAATACTTGGTCACATAACTGTAAAGATAGCTTTGATTTCATAACATTTTTTGTTTTTATTTATTTATTTATTTTTAAAACGGAAATTTCCCTAGGAATTTAACTGAGATACCACAGAAACAAATTAATTCCATTCCCTTATTCCCAGCGTTGGTACAATGTATCTTGTTTTTCTTAGTGTGGTATATGGAAATAAAATTTAAGAAATCTAGAGTCTACTGAGTCTGAAAAATTAACCTACATAAACAAAAAAATTTTCAAAACTTCATCAGGATGAACAAGTATTTTATGATCTGAAATACTTAATACAAATCGTTAACTGATATAGATTGGGACGTGATTACATGACGGGTCTGCTGAGATGAACATATATTCAGAACTACTGGATCCACAGGCTGAATAGAAAACAGTTATAGTTTGTCTTTTTTTTTTTTTTTTTTTTTGATGCTTAGCCTCAGGACCCCCACCCCTTGTTTGGGAAACACACCATTGTGTGAGTCTGTGAGCTACCCAATAACCACTCAATAAATTATTTTTCTACTTAAGAAACACCAAAAGCAGTTTCAGTGGTACTATAGAATTGTAGGAAAACTATTGAGGATGTTGCCAAGGTCAGTTTTTTGTGGGCCCAGCAATTAGAATTCTAAGTAATGATTAAAAAGCACCAGAGTAAGTTCCAGGAAATTGGAGACCTCATCTAGCTTGGCTACTGTGGCATACCCAGCCCCTAGCTCTTAAACTCAAACTCATTGCCGTGGGGTTGATCCTAACTCATAGCGACCCCCTGCTTGGGTTTCTGAGACGGTTTATCTACAGAACTAGATTGCCCAGTCTTCCTTCCGAGGAGGGGCTGGTGGGTTTGAACTGCCAACCTTCTGGTTAGCAGTCAAGCCTTGGGCACTATGCCACCAGAGCTGTGCTGAGGAAATATTCAGCAAATTTTGATATGAATGAATAATAACATCTAATAATAAACATAATAATAATAACATCTGCCTCAACATGCCTCCTCAATATCTGCTTTAGAGTTTGCATCCTGGCAGCTGTTAGTGTAGCTTTTTCTTAGGAAGGGAGAAAATTAAAAAATGATGGCAGTACACTTTTTTTTTTTTTTTTTTTTAATTGTGATTTTGGTGCAAATTTACAAAGCAGATTCGTTCTACTCTCAGCAGTTCATATACATTTTGTCTCAGGGCACCCATTATAATCCCTTTCCTGTGTCCTTATCTGTGTGTTCCTGTCTGTCTGCTTTCACCCTATGCAAATGCTGCCCCTCTGCTCTGCAGGGTTGATTGATCTAAGGGGTGCATCTCCCTGGGGTAGGTGGGGGCATCTGCCTGGTGTAGGTGGACACTAAGCGCAGGTAAATAGCAGGCTGTTTTCTCATTGGCAGAAATGAGGAAGTTGGGAGGAAGGAGATTAGGTTTCTTTTGTGATAAATTGAACCTGTTAAATACCAGTGTTTTTAAATGTTCATAGTTACAGGTTAAACAGGTTGTGTCCCTCACTAGATCACTTTAAAAAGTACAAGTCCCTCCTACTGAACTTTGATCCAGCACAAACAGAGGTTAACCAACTAATGCCACAGCAGATGGAATACCTGTGAGAAGAATGTTCTTTAGTGTTTTTAAACTGGTTTTGCATCTAAGATTTAGTTAAGCTTTCAAAATGATCAGAAAACTTTTTATTGTCTTGCTTTTGTTATTTGTGACTCTGGAAGAAGCGGAGAAATCATTGATCAGTTTTTTGAACATAGGAAAGACTGAAACACTATTTTTCACAAAGACTGAAGAAACCATCATTGTAAGGTCAAGTTACAAAGAAAAATGGCCAAACTCCAGCTACCTCTTTGTGCTATCAGAAGATCCTAAAGTGCTGCAAGTGGTGGATGTGACCAAAATCTCATTGGATGTTACAAACTTTACCATAAACTTAGTGACAGTTGAAGAAGGAGAGACAAATTTGACCATTCAACTATGGGATTCTGAAGGTAAGCAAGAAAGACTCATTGAAGAAATTAAGAATGTCAAAGTCAAGGTACTCAAACAAAGAAAAAACAACCCTTTCCAGGCAGCAATGCATTTTGATAGGAATATCCTCATGCTTATTCTGCCAATGATACTGCTAAATAAATGTGCATTTGGTTGCAAGATTGAACTGCAGGTGCTTCAAACAGTATGGAAGAGACCTTTGCCAGTAATTCTTGGGGCAGTTACACAGTTTTTTCTGATGCCATTTTGTGGATTTCTTTTGACCCAGATTTTAGCATTGCCTGAGGCTCAGGCTTTTGGATTTGTAATGACCTGTACATGCCCAGGAGGGGGTGGGGGCTATCTCTTCTCTCTGCTTCTAGACGGAGATATCACTTTGGCCATTTTAATGACTTGCATATCAACATTTTTGGCCCTGATAATGATGCCTGTCAATTCTTACATATACAGTACGATGTTAGGGTTATCAGGTACATTTCATATTCCTTTTTCTAAAGTTATGTCAACACTCCTTTTCATACTTACACCGATATCAGTTGGGATAATCATCAAGCGTAGAATACCTGAAAAAGCAAACTTCCTAGAGAGAATAATCAGACCTGTGAGTTTTATTTTAATGTCTCTTGGGATTTATTTAACATTCAGAATGGGATTAATGTTTTTAAAAACAATTAACCTAGAGGTACTTCTGTTGAGTCTCTTAGTTCCTGCTTTGGGTTTGTTGTTTGGGTACTCCTTTGCTAAGATTTGTATGCTACCACTTCCTGTGTGTAAAACTGTTGCTCTTGAAAGTGGGATACTAAATAGTTTCTTAGCTCTTGCCATTATTCAGCTCTCTTTTTCACAGCCCCAGGCAGATATAGCTTCTGTGGCTCCTTTTACAGTAGCCATGTGTTCTGGGTGTGAAATGTTACTGATCCTTCTAGTCTACAAGGCTAAGAAAACATGGCTCCTTACCATAGAAGATAAAAGAAAAAAAAATCCCCTAGTTTAACAATGAAAGAATTACTGAATTCCTACTCTGGGCAAGATTAAAAGAGTAAATAAAATGAGGCCTTCTCTCAAGCCTCTTAAAATCTGATTGAAAATTTGACATTAGGTAGAAAATTATATATTTGTTATAAAGCTAAGGTCCCCATGAATGGTACGGACAGTTAAATGTACAGAAGTTCAGAGGAAGGAGGCACCTTTGGGAATGTTTTATAGAATAGGATTTGAATATGATACTTTATTATCATCTCTTAAACAGGAAAGAACAACAACAAAAACCTCTTCCTTGTCATGATTACAATATACCTTAAGTATTCAAGGAAAGGGTGTCCACATAATAATAGACATTCAGTAAATGCTCACTCAGTGAATACATAGGTGAATTACTGTTTGCATTTCTCATTTTCTCATCAGAACTAATGTGTCTTAAACTAAATATGGCAGCTCTACTGTCATAACTCTGCTTCCTCCTATCCTCCACATCTCCCACTAGAGAAATTACAATTTATGCTGAAACCTGGCATCATCTCTTCGCTCTCTTCTTTCTTCCTTTTTCTTTCTTTGTATTCAACCTATTCCCTACAGAAAATGTCTTATAATATCTCTTTATCAGTCTCCGCTCCATTCCCAGCCCACTACTTTTGTTCTGCCCTATAATGCTTCTTCCCTAAGCCTGTCTAACTAACTTTTTTATTTTTTTAAATTTTATTTTGATTTGGGTGAAGATTTACAGAGTAAATTCACTTTTCATACAGCAGTTCACATATACTTTGTCTCATGTCATTGACCAAAATTTACAATGCAACAGCTCCCCTCCCACTTCCTCCCCATAGTTACCTCCTCCCAGTGTCCATACTCTTCTGCACCCTGAGCTATCTCCCTGTGCATAAGCAGCCCTTCCTTCTCCCATGATTGTTCTCTCCAGGGCGTGTGTCTACTTGAGGTAAATGTTTAACTCACATGCCTGTACTTTGTTTGGCTGGAAACCACAGGTGTGGGTTCAATTCCAGACCTGAACGGCAGCTAGGGGCCATAGTCTCAGTGGTTCCACCAGGCTCTATTGGACCAGCAAACCTGGTCCTCACCTTCTTTTTTTTTTTTTGCCTCCAAATGATTTTGAGTTTTTTTCCACATTGTTCTCCCTCTCTATGCAGGATCTCCTACATCCCTTCCAAGTGGAGGACAGTGGTAGCCGGGCACCATCTAGTTCTTCTGGTCTCATAGTTGTATAGGTTGCAGATCGGATGGTGTACCAGTCGCTAGGACTGATTGTTTCCATTAATTTTGGTTTTCTTCTTTCTTCTTGACGAGGAGAGACCCGTTGTTGCATCTAGATGGCAGCTTGCTAGCTTTTAAGATCCCAGTCGCTACTCGCCAAAGTCGGAGGTGGAACAATGTTTTGTATAGTATGTTATGCCAATTGAGCTTGATGTCCCCTGCAACTATGGTCCCAAGCCCGCAGGATCAACTGCTCGGTCCCTCTGGGTAGCTGGCTGTGACCAAGCAATGACCATAACCTTGCCCCTTGTCAGCTCTACTATACACCTGGGAATTCTGATCATTCACATGAACTTATAGGCCCATTGTCTGCCAACCCTATATATATGATCTTGGATACACTCCCCATTTAGACATACCTAATTGTTTAGCTTGTTCACCTATCTATCTGTCCATATACCCATGTTTGCTTTCACTGACAACTCAGTACTGTATATGCAAAAGGGTTCATATTTGTTGTCTGTACTGCCCATGTACCTCTGTATGTCTTTCTCATCCTCAATGCTGCCATATTGGTCACTCACATTTGGTACACTGCCCTTCTCTTCACCCAAATCAATATTTATCTCTATCTATCTAACAGCTGGGAGCTCTGGTAGCATAGTGGCTAAGGCACTTGACTGCTAACCAGAAGGCTGACGGTTCAAACCCACCAGCCACTCCTCGGAAGGAAGGTTGGGCAATCCTACTTCCGTAGTGATACTGCCTCGGAAACCCAAGGAGGGGTCGTTATGAGTCGGGTCCGACTCGACGGCACATAACAACAACAACAACATCTAACAGCTGTCTAACTAACTTTTGGTCTCTCATTCCACCCTACAACCACTGTCAGATTAATCTTCCTAAAGTCTAACTTTGACCCTGTAATTTCCCTGGTACAAAATTTTTTCTTCTTTTGAATTAAGTCTGTATTCCTTAAAGCAACCATTGTCATGGATTTGGATCTGACTTGGGTTTCCGAGATGGTATCACTGCAGAAGTCAATTGCCCAACCTTCCTTCCCAGGAGTGGCTGGTGGGTTTGAACAGCCAGCCTTCTGGTTAGCAGTCAAGTGCCTTAGGCACTACGCCACCAGAGCTCCTCCATTTCTTTATACACAGTCTTTACTCCAAGCAGCAGGATGACTAGCTATCTCATAAATATACTATCTATGCTGCTCCTGCTACCCCAGGGCCCCACCCCATCTCTATTTAAATTTTAACTGTTTTAGAGAACTGGCTCAAATATCACACTTGCCATGAAGCTTTTGTTAATCCCCCTTAGCTACCAGTAACTGAAATTTTCTCTAAAATCTCATCGCAAATTTTTGTACTCATAGTATTTAGCCAAACCCAGCTTATTTTATATTTATTTGTGTTCTTGTTTTGTCCTTTCTTTTTTGCTATTTGTCTTTGAGTATGAGAATTATGTTTATTCATTTTGATACTCCACATAATTTCTAGCACAGTATCTTCTACATGATTATTCAAATAAAGAGGTGAAACAGACTAGGGCCCAAATGAATAGTGTGCTTTTTTAATACCACTTTTGAATTTTCAATGGAAATTTTTAGCATCTACTTCCAGTTTGTCAGGTTTTGAAAGAGAGTGTGAGCATCAAGAACAGGAAGTAGCACTGTATGTAATCTGCTTTCTCCATTTCCTAGCTTTGTGATTTTAGGCAAATTATTTAATTGCCCTAAATCCAGTTTTCACATCTGAAGAAAATGGTGTCAGTTTCATTAGAGTGTTATGTAGAATAGATGACATACATGCAATGTGCTTAAAGCTGGTGCCTGCCACACAGTAAGTGGTTAGTGTTAGCTGCTATTATTATTCTAACAGAGTTTGAAAAGGATGTGGGAGAGGCTTCCTCTGACCACCTCTAATTTCACAAGGAGGAGAGAGAATCAAGATAACATCTACAGCCCAAGGCAGTTTCCTATGAGGTGGAGGTCAGACTTGCTACCCTCTAGTGCCTAAGGCACTTGACTGCTAACAGAAGGCTGGCGGTTCAAACCCACCAGCCACTCCTCGGAAGTTGTTGTTGTTGTTTGCCGTCAAGTCGGCCCCGACTCATAGCGACCCCTCCTTGGGTTTCCCAGGCAGTATCACTACGGAAGTAGGATTGCCCAACCTTCCTTCCGAGGAGTGGCTGGTGGGTTTGAACCGCCAGCCTTCTGGTGAGCAGTCAAGTGCCTTAGCCACTATGCTACCAGAGCTCCTGTTGGGCAATCCTACTTCTGTAGTGATACTGCCTCGGACACCCAAGGAGGGGTCTCTATGAGTCAGGGCTGACTCGATGGCACAAAACAACAACAACAACAACAACATAACCTCTTTACCAGCTGTTTTGGTTACCTAGTGCTGCTCTGACAGGAATATACCACAAAGGGGATGGCTTTAACAAACGAGAGTTTATTCTCTTACAGTTTGGAGGCTTAAAGTCTGAGTTCAAAGTGCCAGGCCCTAGGGGCTGGGTGAAAGCTCCTTAACCTTGGGCGTCAGCTCTGCCTCCTGCTCCCAGCCCTAAAGCTAGAGTCTTTTCTTCACTCCGACAGCTGCTGGCTGCTTAGGCCGCCAAACCAAAGGTTGATAAGTGAAAAGGCACAGTCCCGATGTTATCAAACAACACAGGCAGGCCATTGATTCAAGTCTATTGAAAGTCCTGAGGTTGCCAGAGTATGGCAGGCTGCTGAACAACTACATGACTACCCCCAGCCAAGTTGACAACAACCTTAATACCTCACCAGCCCTCCCACAGCATCCTCTGCTTCTCTGCTGGATTCAATAATTCGTTTCAATGGCCACACAGAACTCACAGAAAATACTCAAGAATATGGGGTTTATTAGGGAAGTTACACGTTACAATTTAGGATCAGAAATGACTCAGAATACAGTTCTTCAATCAAGACAGCTTCTTTTCAGCCATTCTGTAGGCACACCTCTCTTTGCCCTTGGCCTTTGGGCCTGGCTGTTGCTCTGCTCAGGCAAGTGTTACAAAGCTCTTTTAGCTCTGCTACTAGGTGCCCTGGTAGCATAGTGGCTAAGGCACTTGACTGCTAACCAGAAGGCTGGCGGTTCAAACCCACCAGCCACTCCTCGGAAGGAAGGTTGGGCATTCCTACTTCCGTAGTGATACTGCCTCGGAAACCCAAGGAGGGGTCGCTATGAGTCGAGGCCGACTCGACGGCAAACAACAACAACAACTAGGTGCCCAGGAGTTCTGGTAGCATAGTGCCTGAGGCACTTGACTGCTAATCAGAAGGCTGGTGGTTCAAACCCACCAGCCACTCCTCGGAAGGAAAATTGGGCAATCTACTTCCATAGTGATACAGCCTCAGAAACCCAAGGAGGGGTCACTATGAGTCAGGGCTGACTCGATGGCACATAGCAACAACAACAACTAGGTGCCCAGAGCTCTTCTGGTGCAGTGCCTAAGGCATTTGTCTGCTAACCAAAAGGTTGGTGGTTCAAACCCACCAGCCATTCTGCAGAAGGATGACCAGAGATTTACTGCTTTGGAAACCCAATTCCCTATGAGTCAGAATTGACACAATGGCAGTGGGTTTGGTTTACTAGGTGCCCATGGTGGCAACCCACTCAGCCAGCAAGCCTCCTGCCTGAAAGCACTCAGCCCTCTCTGTAGGCCAGCAATCCTGCCACTCTGTCTTGTGCCGTTGGTTCTTCTGCTCTGCTGCTGCCACCTCTCTGCTGTCTCCTTGCCATCTCAGCACAGGGATCTTGGGTCCAAGGATGTACCCTACTCCCAGCTCTTCTTGATGGTAGTGAGATCCCAGCTTTCTGCCTCTGGTTTGGCTCATTTTAAGCCTAGAGGGTTGGCAAAACTGACCAATCTCCATGTCAGGGTTCATACACCTCATTTCCATGGTCCCACCCCCATAAGGGTGCCATGTACCTTGTTTACATTATTAACAAGCTATCCAATCCCCTTGGTGAGCCACAAGCACCTTTCATTTGCATAGATCATGACTAGAAAAGCCATACTAACTAATTCACTGAATCACAGAGTTCAAACTTTTGACCTTGATATATCTGTTATTGGTTTGCAATATTAATCAGATAATTAGGTATGGAGCCTAACACAGTCAACATTTTTTTAATTACATTTTAGACATAAGAAAATTAGTACACGTAGGATTAAATAGCTTGTTAAAGATCACATAGCTATTAAGGGGCAGAACCAATTTTCTCTAACTCCAACTTGAGCATTACATTTAGGGGAAACATATGTTTGGTTTGCCTGAGACAGTCCTAGCTTAAACATTTTTCTTAAGAGTCCCATACAGATAACACCCTCTTTCACTCTTTCTAGTATGTAATTTTGGGTGGTAAATAAAATGGTCACTTTAATTAAAAAAAAAAAAAAGCAGTCAACATTTTCCTGTGAGCTTCATTCGCCATTTGCTCATAGTATTAGGGAATTTTTGTTTTCTTTGCCAGCTGATAAGATATCCAATTCTTTTTTTCTAGTTTCAGTATATCCAAGCTTTATAAAAGACTTGAATTGGAGGGGTAGGAGGTGGTTTTTATTCAGTTTTTATGAAAGCATTGCCTACATGACATAATTTATTATGGACTTCTTTAAACAGAAATCTCCATTTCAAGGTTAAAATATAATTACATATTAATTGATTACATTTAATTTACATACATTTTCACTAATGCTGATTAGAAGACAGGAGATCTACTTTCCTAGTTGCACTTCTATCACTAAACTTGTGACACTTTTCTACACTTCACTTTTGAAATCTATAAAATGAAAGCCTTTGCTCAACTCTGTAATTTCAGTCTGTGCTTGTGCCATAAAACCCTTGCACCCAGCACCATGGGCAGGGTGACAGGGTAAAGTGAAGAAGGTTCAGGTTTGTGGGAATAGCCTTATACTGCTGTTGCTTTCTAGTTATAGCAGCAGCCAAAAGGGGAGCTTCCTGAGGGCAGAGACGACATACTAGTCTTTGAATTTCCTACAATGTTTAGCAGAATACAATGAATAGAGTAAGTGCTCATTAAAACTTTATTGAATTAATCAGAAAGATACATAAAGATCAAGATCATATACTTGAACCAGATTATGCCTGGATCTGCAATCCCAGCTCTGTCCCTTACCAGTTGGGTGATCTTGGTCAAGTTATTTAGTTTCTCTATGCCCCAATTCTACGGAAAAATGGGGATAATGATAATACCCATAGTATTGTTGTGAGGATTGAGTTAATGAGTAAAGTGCTTAGATAATACTTAACACATACATGGTAAACTATTATTGTTTCTCTATAAATATTTGACATAATACCTGGATGGTACAACTAGTTCATGCCCTTGGCTGCTAACCAAAAGGTTGAAGGTTGGAGGTTGGAGTCCACCCAGAAGCATGTTGGAAGAAAGGCCTGGCAATCTTCTTCCAAAAAAAAAAAAAAATGAGCCATTGTAAACTCTGTAAAGCACAGTTCTCTTCTAACACACATAGGGTCACAATGAATTGAAACTGGAAGGCAGTTGCTTTTATGAATATTTGAATGATCTTTCACCTCACAAAGTAGTTGAATGTACATGGATTAAACTTGAAATACTTCTATTTTTCTTAATAGATGCATCATGGAATAATGAAATTTTACATAGTAAAACATGTCTGAAAATTTAGGTGGGAATGTACTTAGTAAAGTCTTTTTTTTTTTTTTTTTTTTAAGACTGTGTAGCATAAAGCGGTCTTGTCTAAAAGCTTACACAACCGTGATTGGTAGAGGGGTCAGGCCAATTTTTCAAAATGTTTTTTTCTGACCCTTAAAAATCGAAAACAAAACAAAACAAAAAAATCAAAAACCAAACCTATGGCCAGACTTGATTCTGACTCATAGCAACCCTGCGGGAGAAAACTCAGCAACTCTGAGGGAGGAAAGTGTGACAGTCTGCTGCTGTAAAGATTACAGCCTTGGAAACCCTATAGGGCAGTCCTATTCTGTCCTACAGGGTTGCTACTGTATTCCAAGAATAACAATTCTGTGATGCATATTCTTATGTCTGGTGTTAAAATGAAAATCATAGTAAGCCAGTAATAGTAATTGACTGAGGTTTATTTAATATACAATTTACAAGTCTGGTTTACATTGGAAGTAAAAATGTTCCAAAGAGGAAAGATTCTTCTACCCCATCTTATTGACATGACCATGGAAATGAGGTCAGTACAATGTTTATATAACAATTTACCCTAAAACACAAGCAACTTCTAGTTCAACTTTAGGAGCTCTGGTAGCATAGTGCCTAAGGCACTAGACTGGTAACCAGAAGGCTGGTGGTTCAAACCCACCAGCCACTCCTTAGAAGGAAGGTTGGGCTTACGTAGTGCTACTGCCTCAGAAATCCAAGGAAGGGTCACTATGAGTCGGGTCCGACTCATTGGCACATAACAACAACAACAGTCTGACTTTGGAGTTTCTGTTTCAGACTGCACAGACAATTCTAAAGAGCACATTTCCTAAGACGAAACCAAAACCCAAAACCAAATCCACTGTCATTGAGTCAATTCCGACTTACAGCAACCCCCATTAGGTTTCTAAGGTGTAAATCAGAAGTAGACAGCCTCATCTTCCTCCCATGGAGCAGCTGGTGGGTTTGAACCTCCAGCGTTCATGGTTACCAGCCAAATGTCTTACCCACTACACCACCAGAGCTCCTAAAGACAAAATGGTCTTACTGATTTATCCAGACCTTTATTTGACTCAAAAGTGACTTTAGGAAACCAGTTCTCTGAATGCTCAAAGTCCAGAGATTATCTCAGGTTGATAGTTTAGGTCAATTGCCCCAACCTCCCTGGATCCCAGAAATTTTCATTCCAGAAGAATTAAACTCTGCTCCTCAGCGGGAAAGCTGTTGGCATTATAGGAGCATATCAGAAATCTTACCTAATACCTGCAATCCAACCTATGTTATATCAACAGATTAAATTTAATTAGATATCCTGGATATCTACCAGGAGCACCTGGACATTGCATATGTAAATATGATTTTTTTTTTTTTTAAATCGGAGTCCACTTAGCAATTAACTATTAACTAAGAAAGTCTTGACGTGTGGAAAGTAATAGTTGTTACGGTGACAGAGTTGCCATTTAAAAGTAGTCCAATCCAGAGACTAAGCAGAATTAGCAAACTGCCCAAGATTGCTGGGGAAGAATCACATGGTGACCTCCATTATACAAATCCAAGGCAATTGGGTCCCTATTGCCCATGGGGAAGAGTGAACCCAGACCAATTCCGTGGCTTGGCAAAGGCCATCCTTCCTGTACATTCAGGTTTTGGGAGAGGAAAGGCATTGGATCTCACCTCTTCCATTTTGAGGTTTAACATAATTAGAATCTCTCCCATGGATGGATATCAACAGCCCCCTAGAGGAACTCGCCATTATGAAGTCTGGAACCATGACCTTGACACCACAGCAGGAAGCACATTTTGGCCCGTACAGTCATGAGGCAGCAACCTGCCCTTCCATACTCCAAACCACTCTAGTATGGCAGAGGTTCTTTGGGATTGGACAATGGTTGTAGATGTGATTGTAGCTAAAAACAAAAAACCTGCACTTCTGGGAATCCATCAGCAATGCAGTGAGACCTCTGCAGCCATGTGAATTATCCTCAGCACTGGATCAGAATCGTCTGCATTTTGTGGGACCAGTTTGCAATACGGTCACAGCAGAATATGAACAGTAGACCTTTTAAAAGGAAGAAAGACGGGCAAAATAAAGAGGCAAGGAATTAAAAAAAAAAAAAAAAATCTACAGAACGGCGGGCAAGAGAAAGGAAATTAGAAGAGCCAGTGGTGAAAACCAGAGAAAGCCAGATCTGACACGTCGGAGCCAGCAAGCGACAGGCGCTGTAGGAGGTCAAGCGGTTGGGTGGGCAGGGCAGGTAAGGGCGGGGCTCCCAAAGAAGCTACGCCTCCAGTGGGCGGTGCCTTGGGAGGCTGACTTCCTGTCCCGGACAGCCCCATCTCTCTGCGGAAGACTAGAGCTGCGCCTGCGCTCAGCGAGCAGACCGTCTTACAACGCAAGGTGAGGTTTGAATTCGCCCAACCCACAGCGGGCTCTCCGGCCCGGCCGACTTGCCACGCGCTGGGGCCCTGAGAGGTGACGGGTAGTTTCTCCCCGCCGGCGTAGGTAGGCGTGGTCCGAGGTGCTGGGGTCGGCGCCTGGGGGTATCCGTCTTGATTGATCCCGGGCCGCAGGCTATATACAACTTTTGTGTAGCGGTTACGCCCACGCGATCTCACCTAACCTTTGCAGCAGCTGATGCAGAACAGTCCACACCCCCCTATAAAAATACACCGATTCTGGAGAAGCTCTGAGAGACTCTGCACATCCGTACGATCCCGTAGTCTCAGAGTAAGTGATGGGGTAGCGCCTTTGGTCCTGTGCAGACTGCAGTCGTGCTGCTGGGATTGGTGGCTTGGTGGGAGGTGGTGGCATGGCTCTAACCTCCTGGAAGACCGTGACCAGGGGAGAAACCGTTTAAACGATTCAAGTGTTTATGATTCTGGGAAAATGAAGGTCAATAAAATATGACCTTTTCCATCAAGTAGTTAAAAACTGGTGGGGAATATAGGAGGGCATTACTCGGTGCTCCAAGAATGATACCTAAAGTTTTATAAATCTTTTCAAGGAGGTCTTGTGCCTCAGTGGTTAAAGTATTTGGCTGCTAACCGAAAGATCAGTGGTTGGAACTTACCAGCCGCTCCCCAGGAGAAAGATGTGGCAGTCTGCTTCCGTGAAGATTTACAGCCTTGGAAAACCCTATAGGGCAGTTCTACTCTGTCCTCTTGGATCGCTATCACTTGGAATTGACTGGATGGCAGAGGATATTTGGTACGGATTCTTCCAGGCCAAGGCTCCCTCCTAGCTTCTAAATATATGTTCTCTCCTAAGATGTCATTCATACACACGACCTCAGTTGCTGCCCACTGAGATGACTTTCCTATTTATATCTGCAAGCAATATTTCTTTTGAGCTCAGGATCCATATATTCAGCTGCTTAGTTGATATCTCCTCTTGGTCACAGAGGCCCCACATCCTCTACTAGTTGAATTGTTCCTGATCTCCCTACCTCCTACCCAAATCCCAAATTTGTCTCTTTTCTGTTACTTCTTGCTTCAGTACCTGTCACCATTATCCATCCATGCAGCTGCCAAAGCCAGAAATCTGGCCTATAATAATGAAACTCTTCTCCTTCCTCAAATCCCATGTGCAGTCTGTTACTAAGTCTCACCAGCTTTACCTCCCAAAAGAAATACCTCTTGACTCTCTCACCTTCTCCTTCCTCCCCACACCCCACTCAGGTTTAAGCCTACCATCAGGACTACTCTGGAGTCCAAAAAGACAAAAACAAAAACTCATTGCCACGTGTTGTTGTCATGTGCCATCGAGTCGGACCTGACTCATAGTGATCCCTTCTTGGGTTTCCGAGGCAGTATCACTACGGAAATAGATTGCTCAGCCTTCCTTCTGAGGACTGGCTGGTAGGTTTGAACCACCAGCCCTCTGGTTAGCAGTCAAATGCCTTAGGCTCTAGGCTACTCTGAACTGCATCCTAAATCACTTAACTGGTCTGCCCATCTACTCAGTTCTTCCCTCTACCTTCAGGTCCACTCTGCTCAGTACAAATCGAACCAAACCTGATACATAGCAACCCTATGTTGTTATGTGCTGTCGGGTCATACCTGACTCATAGCGACCCCTCCTTGGGTTTCCGAGGCGGTATTACTACAGAAGTAGATTGCCCAACCTTCCTTCTGAGGAGTGGCTGGTGGGTTTGAACCACCAGCCTTCTGTTTAGTAGTCAAGTGCCTTAGGCACTGTGCTACCAGAGTTCGACTCATAGCGACCCCTCCTTGGGTTTCTGAGGTGATATCACTACAGAAGTAGATTGCCCAACCTTCCTTCTGAGGAGTGGCTGGTGGGTTTGAACTGCCAGCCTTCTGGTTAGCAGTCAAGTGCCTTAGGCACTACGCTACCAGAGCTCCTAGAGTTTCCTATGTTATTGTTATGTGCCGTCGAGTCAGACCCGACTCATAGTGACCCCTCCTTGGGTTTCTGAGGCAGCATCACTACGGAAGTAGATTGCCCCATCTTTCTTCTCAGGAGTGGCTGGTGGGTTTGAACTGCCAGCCTTCTGGTTAGCAGTCAAGTGCCTTAGCCACTATGCTACCAGAGCTCCTAGAGTTTCCTATGTTGTTGTTGTTGTTGTTATGTGCTGTCGAGAGTTTCCAATAGGACAGAGTAAAACTGCTCCATAGGATTTCCCGGGGTTCCTCACCTTACTCTTACCTCCCTCCTTCACCTTGTTGCCCTTGATTCTGAGTTGCCACTGTTGGGCCTTTCAGTTAATTACTCCTCTTTTATCAGGAGTCCTGCAGTTGAGTTAGTTTATGCCCTTCACTCATTTTTTAATGGTGACCTTATCTGATGTCTCAAACCAGATTGGAGGTCCCTGATTATGTGCTTTTCATTTCATTTCTTAGTCTTTTATGTTTTCGATTTTTTCATGTAATTGTGATTTTTTTTCTTTTATAATTTATTTTTGTTACTGAGAATATATACAGCAATACATGTACCAATTCAACAATTTGCACATGTACAGTTCAGTGACATGGATTACATTCTTATGCAACCATTCTCACCCTCCTTTCCTGCATTTTTCCTGCCCCCCGTAATGTAAACTCACTGCCCCCTAAGTTTCCCATCTAATATTTCAAGTTGCTGTTGTCAGTTTGATCCTATATAGCATAATGCTCAAGGGAGATATGCTTTACTAGTTAAGCTAAACTATTGTTTGGTTTTAACAAGACCTCAGAGAATACTTTTTTGTTTAAGGTTTAAAGATTATCTCAGGGCAACAGTTTCAGGGGTTCATTCAGCCTCCGGGGCTACAGAAAGGCTGGATTCCAGGAGAATTTGAAATTTTATTCTGCATTTCCCTCTTTTGATCAGGATTCTTCTATAGAACCTTTGATGAAAATGTTCAGAAATGGTAGGGTCTTACAACAAAGGGGGTAGTTGTTCATGGAGGCAATTAGCCACATACTGCTTTTCCTCCTCACATTCCTCACTCTGCTTGCCCTGTCCCTTAATGTGAATGGAGATTAAACACGATTATTAGGCCAGTTAACCGGGAAGTCCCATGAAACTATGACCCTAAACTGCCAAACCGAGGAACCAAATCCCACAAGGCGTTCGGTTGTTCATAAGCAGCCTCAACAGCTACTCTTTTTGTTGTTGTAAATATATCTAGCACGCAGCTTTTGCCAGTTCAGCTTTTTATATGTGTACAGCTTATTGACGCAATTACATTAACTGGCCGTGCAACCTAGTTTGTGTTTTTTTTTGATGAACGTCTGACTCTCCATTAGACAATAATGTGACTGGAGCCTGTTTCTCCTCACTGTGTTTCAGTGCATGCTACATAATAGATAATTCAGTAAGTATCTGTTGAATGATTAAATGAATAATGACTTCTGGGTGGAGTATCCCTAGAAGAGAGACTACCTTTGGCAATGAAGAATCATAAAGAGTTATATTATTGCTATTAGAAGGTGGGATGTGAGTGGCTTGAGCTAAGTATCTCTCAAGAAAACAGATATATCCTGAGAACATTTAATTCTGTAAGGAGTTGGAAAGGGAGGGATGGGAGTAAATAAGAATAGAAAAAAAGAGTTTGGAAGCAATTCTTAAAGTCTCTAAGTGGTTACCAACATAACTGAAACAGTGAGTTCCTTTTTCTATTTTTTAAATGCCTATGTCAGGAAGAAAAAGCAACTAGCAGAAGCCATTCACTGTAACTGCTCTTTGCCCCTCTCTTCCTTCCTCTTCCTTCTCCTGTAAGGTTAGTGCCATGATGGGGATTTCTTAGTTGTCTTCAAGATCTAACTGTCAGGTATTCCCCCATAAACTATTGTACAGATTACAAATTAGGTCTGCTTTATGAATGTTTCCATATATTTCTATGTCTGACAGTTTAAAAGGCTTCTCTGTACTCTGTAGTGAGTGTAGGGTGTGGTCAAGCCAGACTTCAGGGAAAGCTGGACAGTTCAGAACAAAAACTTACTTTTTTCTCTGAAGTTCAGGAAAGTAAGTTTACTTTTTTTTTTTTAGACTCCTGGAATTTTCTTTCTACAGAACGTCCTAACAGAAGGAGCCAAATGAAACCAAACCAAACTCACTGCCATCCAGTCGATTCCGACACATAGCGACTCCCATTGGGTTTCTGAGGCAGTAAATCTTCACAGAAGTAGATGGCCCCATCTTCCTTCTGCGGAGCAGCTGGTGCGTTTGAACTGCCAGCCTCCTGGTTAGCAGTCAAATGCCTTAGGTACTGCGCCACCAGAGCTCCTTAATAGCAGGAGCAGTGTACTTTAAAATCAGAATTGGTTCTGACTTTGTTACCTGTGTGTATAATCTTGAAAAAATTATCATTTCTGAGCCTTCAGTTCTTCATCTTTACAATCTCATTAAAAAGGAAAAACTTGCATGTGTAGAGTACTTGGCACACTGCCTGGCCTTCAGTAAGTACGTGTGCATCTTGTTCCTTCCCTTCAGAGCTTCTGTTATTTCAGTATTCCCAATGTCTGTCTTGTTTTCACTTTATTCCAAATGTGCACCTATCTTTTATAATATTTCTTGTATCCTTTTTTCTCCATTCTTCAAACCAGTGTGTGTGTGTTATATGACATGGTATAGATACTTTGGGAGAGACCCTGGTGGTGCAGTGGTTGAGCCCTCAGCTGCTAACAAAAAGTTGGTGGTTCAAATCCACCAGCCATTCTGCAGGAGAAGGATGTGGCAGTCTGCTTCCATAAAGATTTACAGCCTTGGAAACCCAATGGGACAGTTCCACTCTATCCTGTAGGGTAGCTGTGGGTCAGAATTGACTTGATGGTAGTGGGTTTGCATAGACTGTTTTCTGTTATGAAAATATTTCTACAGTAGAAATGGACTGATTTGACTTTTAATGGAATATGAGATAAATCTTTTAAACAATTGAATTCTGGAATGGGGAAATGATGAAATGAAAATATGTTGCCTATTGAGATATTGTTGAATTAGTTATTCTTAGTTAACCATTATTAAGATGTTTAGAGATTCGTAACTTCTTTGTGTTGATATTTGTTAGATATATTCAGAAGATGGCGGATCCTTGGCAGGAATGCATGGATTATGCAGTAACCCTTGCAAGACAAGCTGGAGAGGTATGAGCTAAAATATTTTGTCAACCTTAATGTAATGGATGTGTACTGTGTTGTTGCCTTGTTAAATACAACATGTGTTTTGATTAATTCCCATTTGTTTTTGTACTTTAAATGGAATGAATATTTAGTTCTGTGTCAGTGAGGGAGCCCCTGGTTGGCACAAATGGTTCAGTGTTCTACTTCTGACAGATGTTGGCAGTTCAAATCCACCCAGAGGTGCTTCAGAGGAAGGGCCTGGTGATTTGTTTCCAAAAGGTCACAGATTTAAAAACTCTGTGGAATACAGTTCTGCTCTAAAACACATGTAGTCTGCATGAGTCGAAATTTATGTGATAGTAACTGGTTTGGGTTTTTTTTTTTTTAATGTCATTGAGAAGTTTTTTTAGTAACAGTTGTGAATCTAAAGTAGGGTGTAAGATTATATAATCTGGTACCTAGGAAGCTATAAGTGCTAAACAGTTATTTTGTAGATACTGTGGTTAAGACATTTTTTAAGTATGTGTTTTAAAGCAGGTTCAATGTTTTGAACCATTTCTGTATTTCAGCTTTTAGTTTGATTTCATATTTATATATGTCTTTCCTATTTGCTTGCCAAAAACTGTTTTTTAGGTAGTTTGTGATGCTCTGAAAAATGAAATGAATGTCATGATTAAAAGTTCTCCAGCTGATTTGGTAACTGCAACTGACCAAAAAGTTGAAAAAATGCTTATCTCTGCCATAAAGCGAAAGTATCCATCTCACAGGTATTTATTATTTCAATTTCAGTTTTGATAAAATGAAGCCTGTGTTGAAGTTGCCATATTAGACAGATAATTTTTGTTCTGTACACAGAAACTAGTTGTTGTTAACATAAGCAGCAAAGAAATTTATTTGGAGGTATGGGCAGCTCAGGAACGCCGAGAACCAGGCTCAGGCAAGAATCATGGGAGAAAGACATGCAGATACCTGCTACTGGAGCCATTGTTTAGGAAGCCACTAGTTGCCACATGCCCCTGTCTTTACTCTGATGGCTTTGAATATTTCTTAGTTAGCCTTCTACCTTTACTTCAGTGACCCAAGATTACAAATCTAAGACAGAAATAACTGTTTACTGAGTTTAGAATGTTTGTCCATGCTCAAGCTGCTGTGGAGCAGGTAAGAGGAAATGCTTGGATTCCTTCATAATGAAAGGAGTATTTGGATGCTGGGCATCCAAAGTGACAAATGCCTCCCATAGACATCATGTAAAACTTCAGTTTTATTCTCTGAATTGCACACTTCTTGATGTAGTGGAGTGCTGGTCACTTTAGGGAGTTTAAGAGAGAACACTCAAATCAGGGCTGTCTTACAGACACACACACATAGCAGAAACATTGTCAGTACTTTAAAGCTTTGTTGTTGTTTTTGTCAGTTGCCATTGAGTCAGCTCTGACCCTTAGAGACGCCATATACAACAAAACGAAATAGTGCCCGGCCCTGTACCATCTTCAGGATTGTTGATAAGCTTGAGTCCATTGTTGTGGTCACTGTTTATCTGAGTGTCTTACAGTCTAGGGGGATCATCTTCCAGCATTTTATCAGACAATGTTCTGTTGCAATCTACAGGGCTAATTTTAGCAAGTAGATCACAAGACCTTTCATGTTAGTCTGTTTCTGTCTGGAAGTTCCGCTAAACCCTGTTTCCAAAGGGCCAAGGATGCCACATCTTCTGACCTTCTCTAACCCCACAAGAGGAAGACAGAATCACCATCAGCAGCCGAAGGCCTATTCCTGTGAAGCCAGATATGCTGCCTCCCTCCAGCCCTTTCACCAGCCCTGACACCAACCGTTCTTCCTGCAGCACCCACCACCTCTCTGGTGGGTTTGATAATTCGCTGCAGTGGCCACACAGATTATGGGGTTTATTAGGGAAGCACCAGGCTACAATTCAAGTACAGGAACAACACTCAGTCTCTCTCAGCCTGTCATCTCTCAGCCAATGGTCTCTCTCCCCACAGTGCATGTCTCTTGGTGTCTCTTTCTCAGCACACGTCTCTTGTCTCTCAGCAGCGCATGTCTCTCAGGAGCACGTTTCTCTCAGCAGCACTTCTTTCTCAGCCAGGAGTCAGAGAGACTCCTTCTACCTCTAGGAGGGCTCCTTTTGAGCCTGGCAGAGTGGCCAAACTAACCAATCATGACATCAGAATTCTAAATACCTGAGAGAGCGCGAACTTCCCAGAATATTGCTTTGTGCCACTTGCAACAGAAATACTCGAGGTGGATAACTTTAACAATCAGGAGCACCTCAGTTGCTCACGGCAAATTCCACCACGGAGTTTACAAAGACTTATGGCTAGAAAAGCCATACCAGGTCATTTACTACACCGTACCTGTCCACCATGGGTGACGCTGTTAGTATTTGAAATATATGTGGCAGAGCTTCCAACATCACAGCAACACACAAGCCATCAGGTGCAACATACTGGCAGATGGGTGGTGGTTTAAAGATTTATTAAAACCAAACTCAACTGCCATCGAATTGATTTGACTTGTAGCAACCCCCTTTGGGTTTCTGAGGTGGTAAATCTTTGGAAGCAGATTGCCCAGTCTTTTTCCAAGGAGTGGCTGTGGGTTTGAACCACCAGCCTTCTGGTTAGCAGTTAAATGCTTTAGTCACTATGCCACCAGAGCTCTTTAAAGTTTTATAAACACTGTCATTTTCTACTTCTTTCTGTTATGCCCAGCTCATTTTAGCCATTGAGAAGAAAAATATTTAATGCTATGACTAAATATACTTTTTCCCAATAATGAAGCTTACAGCTAAGAGCAAAAGAGATAAAAAAGATTATGATAATGATCGTTGGGATAGTTCAATGTTGAATGAAGAAAACCAATGCATTCTGGCACCATTTTTAAGATTTAATGTATATCATGTTTTGGGGAGGCATTTAGAAACACAGTAACTGGTGACAAATTTGTTTTTTCATTAACCTGTGTTCACATAGGTCACATTTACTTAATATCTTTGTTATCTAGTGTTGCTATAATAGAAATACTGCAAGTGGGTGACTTTAACAAACAAAAATTTATTTTCTCACAGTTTCAAAAATCCAAGTCATAGCGACCCCTCCTTGGGTTTCTGAGGCAGTATCACTATGGAAGTAAATTGCCCAACCTTCCTTACGAGGAGTGGCTGGAGGGTATGAACCACCAGTCTTCTGGTTAGCAGTCAGATGTCTTAGGCATTAGAAGTCTAAATTCAGCGTGCCAGTTCTAGGGGAAGAGTTCCTGTGTCAGCTCTGGAAGAAAGTCCTTGTTTCTTCTGAGCTTCTGCTCCTGGGTGAATCTTCATGTGGCTTGACATCTCTTTTCCCATCTCTACTGGCCCACTTGCTTGTTTTAATCTCTCTTATATCTTAAAAAGAAACTCTGGTGGAGTAATACCTAAGGTATTTGACTGCTAACCAGAAGGCTGGCGGTTCAAACCCACCAGCCACTCCTCAGAAGGAAGCTTGGGTAATCTGCTTCCGTAGTGATACTGCCTCAGAAACCCAAGGAGGGGTTTCTAAGAGAATGACTCAAGACACACCCTACACTAATCTTGTCTCATTAATGTAACAAAGGCATTCCATTCCTAGATGCATTATAACCATAGGCATAGAGGTTAGGATTTATAACACATGTTTTTTGGAAACACAGTTCAATCCATAATCCATTCTTTGACCCCCTAAAATTCATGCCCTCGCTGCAAGTCCAAAATCTCATCTTCTGAATTATCTAAATGAAATGTAGGTGAAACATGAGGTATATTCCATCCTGGGGCAGTATTCCTTTTCATCTGTGAACCTGTGAAATCTAAAATACAAGTTACCTGTTTTCAAGGTACAATGGTAGAACAGGTACAAGGTAGACATTTCCATTACAAATGGGAGAAAGTGGAGAGAAAGAAGGAATAACAGGCACCAAGCAAGTCTGAAACCCAGCAGAGCAATTTACATTAGTTCTCAAGGCTTGAAAATAATCCTTTGTACTTTGACAGTCTGTGGGCAATGGATGGCACCCTTCATACACTGGCTCTTGACCACACCCTCTGGATTCCAGGTAGAGGCCACTTGACCCTGGACTTTAGGCCCTCTGTCTTCAGGCCCTCTGGTATAACAACTCTGCTCCCTTAGCTTTAGGTGGCCCTATTCTCCTAGTCCATCTGCATGATGGCCCCATCCCCCTGGCACTTGTGAACAGAAACCACACACTCAGGAACCAATTTGGTGAAGGTCTGGTTCTTTGAAACCATTGAGATCCAGGAGACAGCAGCCCCACACTTTGAGGCCCAGAGGACCCTGCTTGCCATGTTTCTTCCAACAGTTCTGCTGATCTATGAGCTGTTCCAGAGATGGTCCTTTTCTTTTCTTGGAAGACAACACATGTAGCCTTTGGCATGTTTCCTCCCTGTAGAATTTCAAGAGGCAGACAGTATTTTTTCCTTTCTTTCTGTTTTCCCTTCAGTCTAAGCTGATGGGTTTTCTGCTGTGGTAATTGGTTAGATCCATCAGTCACAGGGTTAATCTCTTTAACAAAAAATTGTGTAGCCATAGTATTTTGGTGAATATTTTAGAACATTTGTCCTTAGTTTGTACAACAGAATTTTCCAAATCTTTTAAGTTCTGTTTTCGTTTTGCACAATTCATTTTTGAAAGCCATTTCTTTCCCCTTGCATTTTACTACAAGTAGCAAGGAGAAATCATGTGGTCCCTTTAAGATCTTACTTAGAAATTTCATCATTCAGATATCCAAATTCATCCCTTACAAGTCTGCCTTCCACAAAACATTCAAACATAATTTAGGCAAATTCTTTGCCACTGCTTTAAAAGCATTACCCTTCCTTCACTGTCCAATCATATGTTCATCATTTTGTTTTAAAGCCTCACCAGAAGCACATTTAACATTCACATTTCTAGGAAATTTTATTGCTAATACAATGCAATGTATTCTCTTAAAATGATAGAGGCTTTCTCTGTAGTTCTTCCGAACCAACACCAGTATTGCCTTTGATGTCCGTAATTCTACCTACAGTCTTTTCAGTACAATCTTTGCTTTTATTATTAAGGTACCTTAAAACTCTTCCAGCTCCACCAGTAACCCAATTCCAAAACCACTTCTACATTGTAGCTAATTGTTAGAGCAGCACTCCCACTTCTTGGTACCAAATTCTGTCTTAGTTATCTAGTGCTGCTATGACAAAAATATCACAGGTGGGTGGCTTTAACAAACAAAAATTTAATTTTTCACAGTTTAGGTGACTAGAAGTCCCAATTCAGGGTGCCAGCTCTAGGAGAAAGCTTTTTCTCACTGTCATCTCTGGAGGAAAGTCCCTGTCTTTTCAGCTTCTGCTTGGAGATATTTTGTGTCTTGGCATCTGTCTTACACCATCTCTGCTTCCTAGCTTGCTTGTTTAATCTCTTAAATCTCAAAAGAGATTGATTTAAAACACACCCTACACTAATCCCGTCTCTTTAACATAACAAAGATAACTCATCCAAGTGGGATTATAACCACAGGCATAGAGATTAGGATTTACAATACATTTTTGGGGGCATAATTCAATCCATAATACTTAATGTTCTCTAGATTGTCTATTGCTTCATAACAAACTACCCTAAAAACTTAGCAGCATTAGATAACATTTCCCATCTGCAATAAAAGCTCTTTTTAGGTGTGTGCCTGTGTGTGTGCACATACACTTGTTTGTTTTTGCTAACCGTGGTCTTACTATATTTTAGAAGTTTTAATTCTATTAGTTTTCACTTGTGGGGGAAATCAAGCTTACTTGATTTTATTAGTCTTTACAGGAAGAAAATAAGGAGCAACAATTGAGAAGTATAGTATACAGACTTTTGTTATGTTTTATAGTAGACTGTGTAGTTCTACCAGTATTATTATACTAATAAATGTTACTGTTTGAAAATTGTTGATAACTCTTTAAAGATTGGGAGTTTGCATTCTTGCTTTTAGTTACATTGGTGAGGAATCTGTGGCAGCTGGGGAAAAAAGCGTCCTAACTGACAGTCCCACATGGATCATTGACCCTATTGATGGAACAACTAACTTTGTACATAGGTATGTTTTTTAAATTTTAATATTATAGTTACTACTTGTACATTAATCAAATGGACCTTTAGAGTACCCTGTTCAGGAACATAAACACTTTAGAGAATTATGTAACTTGTTTATGCTTCTTTAATTTAAGAAAGGGTATATAAAATATAATAGAGCAAAATGTTTTATGCATAATTTCTACCAGATATTGGGGAGGAGGAGAAATATTAATGTGAAGTTGTCACATTTTTAAAATGTGGGACAATGCTCATGTATTGTAACATAAGAGAAGATTATAATGCAATGTTTATAGTATGTCCCCTTTTTGTTAAATTGAAAACTCAATACTAAATAATTCCAAAAGCTTTTATGTTCAGTAGTTTTGTCCTTTTTCTTGAGCTTGATTCTATTCTGAGTCATAAATTATAATGTATGTGTTCAAACTGCTGGGAAGCCATAGCAGGTAACAGTGACTAGCAGTTTACTTTTCATGTGTGAAGCTCCAAGTTTTATGTTGGTGTAGGGACAGGTAACAACAATTTATTCTGTAAAATTCAAACCTGTGTTTATCATGGGCCCAGCCTGTGGGTGGAATAACCAAAGAAAAAGGATTTTATTTTTTCCACTTTGCTCAATAGTATGAAATTAATTAATTATCTCTTAAAATAGATTTTTATTTAAAAAACAAACAAACAAACCCACTGCCATAGAGTGATTCCGATTCCTAGCAACCCTATAGGACAGTAGAGCTGCTCCATGGGGTTTCCAGAGCTGTGATCCTTATGCAAGCAGAGTGCCACATCTTTTTCCTGCTAAGCAGCTGGTTGGTTCAAACCGGGCCACCAGAGCTCCTTATTTATTTTAAAGAAGTGTCCTTAAATAAGGAGCTCTGGTGGAGTAGTGCCTAAGGCATTTGACTGCTAACTCGAAGGCTGGTGGTTCAAACCCACCAGCCACTCCTCAGAAGGAAGGTTGGGAAATCTATTTCTTAGTGATACCACCTCGGAAACTCAAGGAGGGGTCACTGTGAGTCGGAGATGACTCGAGGGCACATAATAGCAACAACAACAACAATAATCCTTAAAATAGTATATTCATGGGGTTCATATTCAGGAAATGTAAAAATGGTACACAGACCAGAGTATCCTTCCCAGTTCTGCCCCTCAGTTTCCTAGTACCCATCTCTGGAGGCGGCTGTTGTTATTAGTTTCTTGTGAATCTTTTCAGAGATATTCATGCCAGTAGAAGCAACCTGTATGTACAGATGTATGTATATAAACACGGAAGTGGTCGGTGTTGAGTTGACACTGACTTTGTGGTGACCCATGTGTGTTAGAACTGTGCTCCATAGGGTTTTCAGTGGCTGATTCGTTGGAAGTAAATCACCAGGCCATTCTTCCGAGGCACCTCTGGGTAGACTTCAACCACAGCCTTCTGGTTAGCAACTGAGACATCAACCATGTGCACCAGCCAGGGACTCCATGTGTATATATAGCTCCCCATCATTTACACAAATGAACACATGCATAGTGTTCTCTGTCTTGCTTTTTGGGGATAGGTGGGGGGAGAGTTTATAGGCAGTTCTGAAAGGTTTTGTAAAAAAAAATTTATTAGAGAAAATAATAAATATTTATTGAAATTTTTTTTTCTTTTTTTTTAAGATTTCCTTTTGTGGCTGTTTCAATTGGCTTTGTTGTAAATAAAAAGGTATGTTGTTTAAAACTTAAGGTTGATAAAATGCCTTGCTCTCATTTTCTGAGAAAAAGTAAATGTATTTTCATAATAAATTTGGTTCTGTCTCTATATTTAATTTTTATAACTGAATTATTTCAAATATAAGTGATAAGACTGTTAAAATTATCATAATACTTTTTCCAGTGAATAAATATGGTATTTTTTGAGAAGCAGGAGTTCTAATGAGAAGATGCTTAATAGTAACTAAAACACAATTCAGTATTCAATCACTATTATGTACGTGGTCATGTGGTCAGAAGGGACCATTCCCTGGAAAAGGATATCATGCTTAGTAAAGTGGAGGATCAACAAAAATCGGGCAGACCCTCAATGAGATGGATTGATACAGTGGCTGCAATAGTGGGCTCAGGTATAGCAAGGATTGTGAGGATGGTGCAGAACTGGGCAGTGTTTCATTCTGTTATGCATAGATAGGGTTGCTATGAGTTGGAGGGAGCTCTGGTAGCATAGTGGCTAAGACACTTGCCTGCTAACCAGACGGCTGGCGGTTCAAACCCACCAGCCACTCCTCGGAAGGAAGGTTGGGCAATCCTACTTCCGTAGTGATACTGCCCCGGAAACCCAAGGAGGGGTCGCTATGAGTCAGGGCTGACTTGACGGCACATAACAACAACAACAACAATGAGTTGGAGCTGACTCAATGGCACCTAACAACAACATTACATAAGTGGTAGGTCTTACAGGAGTTCAAGTATTACAGGAGTTCAAGTGTACTGAGAATTCTGATGGAAGAAGTAGGATTTGAGCTAAATCTTAGCTTTTAGGAGACACCTAAAACCAGGAAGTAGCAGCGGCCAAAGTACAGTGGGAAAGTACAAAGAATTTTCAGGGATCTAAACATAGTTGTACACTGATCTTTAACCCACTCACAGCAAACACCCTGCCGTCAAGTCTACTCCAACTCATAGCAACCCTATCGGATATAGTAGAACTGCCCCTATAGGGTTTCCAAGGCTGTGCATCTTTATGGAAGCCGACTGTCACATCTTTCTCCTGCAGAGCAGCTGGTGGTTCAAACCACTGATCTTTTTGTTATCAGCTGATCTCTTCAACCACTGCATCACCAGGGCCCCGAAATAAAACCGATTGCCGTAAAGTCAATTCCACCTCATGGTAACCCTGTGACACAGAGTAGAACTGCCCCATGGGGTTTCCATGGCTGTATTTAAATCTTTATGGAAGCAGATTGCCACATCTTTCTCTCGCAGAGTGCCTGGTGGATTCGAACCACTGACCTTTTGGTTAGCAGCTGAGCACGTTAACCACCACTCCACTGGTGCTCCTTACCTAGAGCCCAGTAGAGTAAAAACTGTAGCTGTTGTTTTTCTTTGCTGTTTGGCTATTTTTCCTGGCTGTTTTACCTTGCTGTTGGTCATACAATGAACTCTGCTCACTAACATCTTATATACCTGTCTCCAAGGAGTTTGTGATATATTTCATTAGTGTGTACACAAGACACTTGAAAAGTCTCTGAAAATAAAGACACAAATTAATACAAATGAAAGTTTAGGCATCAGGTGGTGTTAAGTGAAAACTTTCTCAAGGAGATGATTGAGCATTTAGCATATAGTCAGCCGTGGGCTGTGTGCTGTCCCTGTTCTTGAACTCACAGTTAGATGTATAAGCAGATAAATGACAACATGTGGTGGAACTGTGAGGAAAAAAAAAATTCTGTAGGATCACAGCAGAGAGTGTGACTACTTTTGTCAAGAGTAAGTTGGGAGAAAAATGTTTATGACATAATGGATCGTAGAAGTTGATTATTTGAATTGAGTCTTAGAAAATTAGTGGTTTTTCAGAAGAAGAAGAAGAAAGCATTTTAGTCAGCAAGAACAGTTTGGAGAAGTTGAAGAGCATGATATGCATGGGCCCTGTGAGTAAAGGACCTGAGGTGGCAGGAGCTGAGATTGATGAGGGAAGTTAGTTGTGACCATATCATGAGACGTTGCAGCTTATCCATGCCACAAAATTTAGGTTTTGTTTTCAGGCAGTAGGAAAACAGAAGAGGCTTTTAAGTGGAGGGTGCTATATAATTTATGTGATGGAGAGATTATACTGGAAGAGATAGGCGGGCAGTGGTTTTGAACTAAGATGGGGCAGTGAGAACAGCTGAGGGAATGCCAGAATCAGGAAATACTTTTGAAATGAAGGGTGAAGGAGGACACTTGTGGGGAAGAAATGAGGTGTGAGCAGGCAAGGAGTGATTTTGACCTCTTTGACTGAGGTTTCTGTAAGACTAATAGGTGGTTTGAAGCAGAGGTTCTACTATGATGATAGGGTTGATGGGAGCCGAAATTATAGATGATAGTTGAATTTGTGGACTGAAAAGAACTCATGTAAGAATATAGAAAGCTAAAAGGGAAATGGAAGAGGGAAAAAACCCAGATGTACACAATTTTAAGGGCTACACAGAGAAGATTCTAAAAAAAAAAAAAAAAAAAAGAGTCCTAAAATGGATTTAGTGAATGAAGTAAGAGAACTAAGAGAATACTGCCTGAAACATGGAGGTACTGAATTAAATATTGAAGAAATAGCTGATGGCAATAGTCTTAAGTTCTTCAGAGAAGGCTTTTATAAGAGTTCACTGGTGATCTCTGTGAAAGGAGTTTCTGCAGAATGAATGATCAAGATAGAAGCCAAATTACCAGTCTCATCATGGGTAATACTACATGGGGAATACTGCCCAGCCACTCAACCAGGCCCAGCCAAGTTGACACACAGACTTAACCACCACAAGAGGAGAACAGGAGATGCAAGTGTAGACTACTATTTGGAAGCGAAGAAAACATCTTGAAGAGATTAGGGTTGAGGGAAAATTTTGTGACTGAGGGAGACATCTGAGGGGAACATACCAGAAAAGAAGTCCAGGAGAAGAGGGATCAACTGATGGAGGAGTTTTCCAGAGAATCTGTGGAAGGGTAGGCTTCATAACATAGGAACAAGGACTCATTCACCTTGGAGAATAGGAAATCTTGGTCTTCATCTGAAGGAGGAGAGAGAGAGGTTTAGAAATGGATGGGGGTATGGGAATTTGAGGATTGCAGGTCTGATGATCTCTTTCCTCCGATTAGCCTGGAAATTAGCACTTCAGGCATCCCACAGTTAAGCCATTTGAACGCATTATTCATCAGTGTAATAGATTTTCATGTTACTTTCTTAGAAAAAGTACTGATTTAATGAAGAAAAATTCTCAGGTTTGGTTAAGGAAACTTGTTTCTTTCTGCAGATGGAATTTGGAGTTGTGTACAGTTGTGTGGAAGATAAAATGTATACTGGCAGGAAAGGAAAAGGTGCTTTTTGTAATGGTCAAAGACTACAGGTTTCACAGCAAGAAGGTAGGTTTATTTTCTAATTTTTGGTGGGACTATTATTGTATACTCTTTTTTTTTTTTTATGTTAACTTGTGGAATTCTCCAAGTGTTAGCTGATTTGTAAGTTGTGTTTATTTTCTCTTCCCTTTTTTATTTTGAAATCAGTTTTGAATGTAGTTATTATTAGTCTCTGTCCAGTCAGCTGTGAGTCATGGTGACCTTATATATAACAGAATGAAATGTTGCCCAGTCCTTTGCCATCTTCATAGATACAGTCACCAAAAAAAAAAAAAAAAACAAACTCTGCCATTGAGTCATGTGACTGATAGTGACCCCTCCTTGGGTTTCTGAGGCAGTATCTACAGAAGTAGATTGCCCAACCTTCCTTCTGAGGAGTGGCTGGTGGGTTTGAACCACCAGCCTTCTGGTTAGTAGTCCAGTGCCTTAGGTACTATGCCACCAGAGCTCCCTCATAGATACAGTAGTGGAGGCAAATATAATTCAACATACATTTCAGACTCAGTACTGTGCTGGGGATAAGAAGATGAGTGACTGGCTCTCTGCCCTGGTGGAGCACATAAATTGTTGTTTCAGCCTTTGCATTTCTTATTCTTCATAGAGTTCCTTTTATCTGATGCCATCGGGACATTTATTAGACAATAAATTGAAAAAGAAGTTTATCTTAAGAATCGTTAAAAATGATTAAAAATCATACATAAATGTTTTTAATAAGCTAGGAGATGAGAATTTTAAGTTGTCTTTTTATGTGACAGCTGATTGAAGTTTTGAGTCCCCTTTCTTGCATAAACCCTGTCTAAAACATTTTCCAGTTTGCCACTTCAGATTCTTTTAAGTGCAGCAGGAACTTAAAGATAAACGCAAAACAATCTGCGTTCAGAAGCCCTTTAGAATATCACATTTTCTCCCTCATTCATTTATAGTTGTCCATCCTTAATTTGAGAGCAGATCTTTAGTTCATTGCTTTTTCATCGAACTGTAAAACCCTCACGATTGGAAGATACATACTAATTTCGGAGATACTAACGTGTGAGAAATACGAATCTTTGAATAGAAAGAATGTGGTAGTATGCATTGAAATAATTCCCACTTTATATTAATTTTTTCACTTTACATAATATTTAATTATATAATCATTAAAAGAAGTACAACAGTTACAGACATGTTTGGGAGCAAACACAGTTGGTAAGCATACATGTCAATTAGTGAGACTAGGTGCAGTGTGCAGGTAAACTAGAGAGCAGCCTATTAGCCAAGCACTGAGTGTCTTGAGCTTCAGTAACAGTGTTTTCAGAAGGATTGGAGAGCACTTGAATAATCTGTCAGATTTGTAAGTGGAGGTTAGATAAAAGAGCTACCACTTAGTTGGAATCACTACTACTGCTTTATTTCAAATCTACATATAAATTCTTTATTGAATTAATTTCTGAATTCAGCTTTTTGTATTTAAGGTATTTGCTTATTGCCTGTTGAAGTTTTTATGTACACAGGCAAATCAATTTTATTCTGTACTTTTCTTGGGAATAGTCCAGTAAAGTAGACTCCTTCATGAATATATAAATGATCAGTTGGAGATAAATTTATTACTATTCTGATATTTAAAGGCTTAGAAAGAAACAAATTTGATAAAACTAGGAAAAGGGACAAAAATGCTCTGTATTATTCTGAGTTACAAATGTCAAATTTTCCTCCAGAATTCCAGTTATTAAAAGTTAGTGATGATTTAAAACATTTTCTTTTAGATATTACGAAATCACTATTGGTGACAGAGTTTGGCTCTTCCAGAACACCAGAGACTCTACGAATTATCCTTTCTAATATGGAAAAGCTCCTTGCCATTCCTATTCATGGGTAAGCTCTCTTCATTTCCTACCTAAAGTTTCAAATAATTTAATATGTTAAAAGAATATGTTTTTCTTCAGAGATGAACTTTATATTAACAGACATGTGATGGGTAACATAATTATAACTTTATAATGTAACTTTTAAACTTTATATTTGAAAATAGTATAAAACTTACAAAAAGTTGCAGAAATAAAAACAGTACAGAGAATAATAATACATACTTTACTAGATTGACCTTTCACGTATCATTAACATTTTATTCCATTTGCTTTATCGTTTTAGTGTGTGTTCACATACTCTCTTTTTCTCTGTATGTATGTTATGTGTGTAATCTGCCATCTGTATTCTAATCTTGTTAGTTTATCTGATGATGTTCCTTACAGGATTTTCCCTCCTCTAATTCAATCTAGAGTCAGGTATTATGTTTAGTTGTCAGATCTCTTTAGCCTCCTTTTATTTGGAACATTTCCACAGTCTAAGACATTATGCCTTGCCTCTGAGTTTTCAAATTTTTTTGCAGAGATAGATACATAAGGTAGTCTCATGCTTTTGTTTGGATTCTTTTGTATCAATTGTCACTTCTTATTGTGTTTTCTTCTTTTTTTAATCTTGGCTAAATTAGCTAGTGGTTTGTCTGTTTTATTTTTCCTAAAGAAACAGGATTTTTATTTAATATGATCTACTATGGATTTATTTTGTTGTTTTTGTTCACTTTATGTTTCCTTCTTGAGTGGAGAACTTATTTTTTTTTTTGTTCTTTGATTTTTATTGACATTAGTATTTAGGGCTATAAATTTTCATCTGATCACCGATTTAAATGTATCCCATAGATTCTGATAAGAAATATTTTGATTATACTTTCTTTTTGCACAGATAACGCAAGCCTGCCTTCTGCATTTGTTTGCCAACCCCACCTTTCCCCTGTGAGGTGTTATTTTTACATGTTGCTGTAAAAACATTAATATAGCATGCTTATGAAAATGCCTTGGATTTGTGGAGCAGTTGGCAAACAAATGTGGAAGACTTCTTTTATTTGTATAAAATACGGTAATTAGTTTTAATATATTCTGTAGTATCTGTTTATATTTCCCCTTTAACCAATGCAACAAAACGCAGCGTGCTGCCATTGAGTCAGATCCAACTCATAGTTGACCCCTCCTTGGATTTCTGAGGCATCACTACGGAAGTAGATTGCCTAACCGTCCTTCCAAGGAGTGGCTGGTGGGTTTGAACCACCAGCCTTCTGGTTAGCAGTCAAATGCCTTAGGCACTATGCCACCAGAGCTCTCAATTAGCTATAAAATAGCTGCAAATGCTTTACAATTATAAGCCTTTTTTTTTTTTTTTTTTTGGCCATTGACAAATAAGTACATGTTGTTGTTAGTGCCATCGAGGCAGTTCTGACTCATAGCGACCCCTGTTTACTCCAGAACAAATCACTGCCTGACCCTGGGCCTGGGCCAGCCTCACAATTATAGCTCTGCTTGAGCCCACTGTTGTAGCCACTGTGTCAATTATCTTGTTAAAGATCTTCCCTTTTTTCGCTGTAACCTTTTATTTCCAGTTTTTCTTCAAAAGTGTAACCAGGGAAACATCAGCAAAGGAGAGGTAGTGACCTATTGATTTATTTTCATGATCTCTTGTATTCAGCCAATTCTTTAGTTTTTCATTTGATTTCAGAAGGGTTGGTTACTTAAGCCAAAGTGAAACTGAAAAAATCATGATCTGAATGAATGACTTAAACAAATAGAAAAAGTCTAATATGTTCTTTCTAACTAAGAAATGGCATGAGGTAAAGTAAGTAAATCACTGTGGATTCATCCCATTTGTTTACTTTTTAAGGATTCATTTAAATCAAATGTGTTGTGTCTCTACTTATACACAGACATAATACCTTGCTTCTAAACATTTCAGCGTGTGTTTCCTTAAAAAATAAAGGACATTCTCTAACATCACCACAATACAATACAAAAATTAGGAAATTAACATTAATACATTATTTGAGACTTTATTCAAATTTTGAAAAAACTGTAATCTAGGATCCAGTCCAGGATCATATCATATTTAGTAGTGATTTCTCATTAGTTTCCTTTACTGTGGAATAGTTGTTCAGTCTTTGTCTTTAATGACCTTGTAAGACTTGAAGAGTACAGGCCAGTAATTTTGTGGAATGTCTCTTGATTTGTTTGTTTGCTTATTTGTTCGCTCATGATCAGATCTAGTTTATGCATTTTTGGCAGGAATGGCACAGAAGTAAAGTTCTGTGTTCAGTGCATCCTATCAGGAGGCATATGATACATCTTTGTCACGTTATTGGTGGTGTTAACTTTGATCACTTGGTGATGATATACTCACTGCCGTTGACTTGATTCGACTCATAGCGACCCCTCCTTGGGTTTCCAAACCAGTATCTCTATGGAAGTAGATTGCCCAGTCTTCCTTCCAAGGAGTGGCTGGTGGGTTTGAACCACAGCCTTCTGATTAGCAGGCATATGCCTTAGGTACTACGCCCCCTGTAAAAATAGTATTTTTCTCATTGTAATGCTTTGACAGTATGTAAAATATTGTTTCTCATTAAACTTTCACCTGTAGTTTTAGCATTTATTGATGATTTTTTCCTGAATCAGTTATTACTATAATGGCTACCAAATAGTGTCCACAGTTATCTTAAGTTGGTCTGTTTACAAGGAAAAGGTGCCATGAGGAGGCAAACCTAAAGTAATCTTCCTAGGTGGGCCTAGGTATGTGCAGAGCCTAGATGTGCTGTTACCCCGGTAGTCACATGTTCTGGTGCACATGCAATTGGGAATAATCACTAGCCTGATATTTTAACCCTCTTAGATAATACTGTATTGTGGGCTGTACATGTGTGTGCACACATGCATGCATGTGTATATGTAAAACAATACAATCTGTAATCTCTGGCTTTGTAATCTGTAGTCCCTGGGTTTAGACACATACGAATATACATGTATACCATTAGAGTAGAATTATAGCATTCAGTAGGTTTTACAATTTTTTTCTGAAAAATTATATCGTTGTCTTAAAATTGGTCTTACTAACTGTGGTAGTTCAGTTTGTGTGTCAGCTTGGCTGGGCCTGGTTGAGTGGTTGGGCAGCTGGTGGTAGTTATTCCCCGTGATGAGACGGGCAGTCAACTCCATGGTGGAATCTACTACAAGCAGCTGAGTAGCTGCCTTTAGAATGTGGTCTGCTTCCTATATAAAAGGAGAAGCTTTGAGAATGGTCTCTAGCATATGGCACGCTTGGACCCTGCATATAGCTGTCATTGCTCAGCAGCCTGCTATGCTCTGCCGACCTTGGGACTTACAGTGGACTTAAGTTAATGGCCTGCCGTGTGGTTTGGTAACATCAGGACTGTGCCCTTTTTACTTGTCAACCTTGGGGCTTCTCAGCCTCAGCAGCCAGCAGCTGTCTGAGTGAAGAAATGCCTCTAGCTCCAGTGTGCCAGGAGCAGGAGGCAGAGCTGGATCCCAAGGTTGAGGGGCTTTCACCCAGACCCTAGAGCCTGGCACTTTGAACTTGGACTTAAAGCCTCTCAATTGTTAGAATAAACTCCTGTTTGTTAAGGCCATTCCATTTGTGGTATATTTCTTGTCAGAGTGGCACTGGGTAACCAGAACACTAACCAATTGCTTTGTGAGGATTAGTTTTGTAAGTTACAGCACACCATGATAATTAGATTTTCCGTATTTTTATTGCAAAAGTCTGCCATCTTTTTAACATTTCTCATCTAGATTGTTTCAAGACACTATGATAATTAGATTTTTCAACATTATACCACCTTTTTAAACATTTATCCTCTAGATTGTTTTGAGTTCTCTCATTCAATGCTTGCAATAAACTGAAGTTAAAGAGGAATACTTTATTTGAAAGGAATATTTTTTTCCAATTATATTTTTAAATGTTACTTGTTAGGATCCGGGGTGTCGGAACAGCAGCTATTAATATGTGCCTTGTGGCAACTGGAGGTGCAGATGCATATTATGAAATGGGAATTCACTGCTGGGATATGGCGGGAGCTGGCATGATTGTTACTGAAGCTGGTGGTGTGCTGATGGATGTAACAGGTAACATTATGGGACTGTAAAACATTTTTTTCTTCCTTTCAGTTATACTTTCATCTATATATGGTTACTGGAGAAATAAAAATTGATCCATGTTATACTTCAACTCTTTTTTTTTTTTTGTATGTAAAATTTACTTTTATTTTCTTATTACAAATTTTTTTTTTTTTT
>NW_006921716.1:8460305-8463460 GCF_000298275.1 Orycteropus afer afer | reverse complement strand
TTCTGTGTCTGTGTTAATTGGTTTCCCTTTTCTTTGTTGAAGAGGGTCTGTGCAATCCTTCTGCCTAGTCTGCCATCTTGCCCCGCCTCCTCTATACTTCAACTCTTAAAGTGAAAAAAAAAGCAAGGTATAAAACTTTCTGCAAAATCAAAAGAACAAATACTGGGAGGTAGAAGCAAGGATAAGAAGCTAATGGGAGTGTGGGAATGGATGCAAAATAAGTGATTAAGCCTCTTCAGATGTGTGTGTCAGGAATTCTTAAGAGGTTGTAGAGAAAGTCTAGAAGGTCCCAGAGTCTGAGGCTCTTAGAACTCCAGTGTTGACTGTTGGTATTTGAGAACACTTTCTCCACCATCACTTTCTGCCTTGGGCTAAGGTTAAATAGGTGGTATGAACTGATAATGCAATTTTTTCAGTGAAGGGTGAACTTGGGTTAAAAGAATTCATAGGTACACTGGAAGAAAGGCAACAAAGAAATTAGGAAATAGGAAGGAAAATAGTATGAAAATTCAGTGAAGCCACATTTCCTGCCCATAGATTTTTAAACAACAAAAAAAAGAGATCTTAGGAGTAATAAGAATGTACAAAAGATGGGGGAGGGAAGAGAAAGAGAAAAGGACATTTTCCATACCTGTTTGAATTCGGACTCTTCAAGGGGTGTTTACTCAAAAAGATGCTTAGAACCATACTTACCTGTTGCCAAAGCTTAAATATTGTGGTTATATGACTAACAAGTATTTGAATGTTATGATCGACTATAAAAGTGCTGTACTAGTTTTGTATGAATTAACTTTTACGAGATATAATCTTTTTTCCATATTTGATTTGATTTTAGGTGGACCATTTGATTTGATGTCACGAAGAATAATTGCTGCAAGTAGTCGAACGTTAGCTGAAAGAATAGCCAAAGAAATTCAGATAATACCTGCTCAAAGAGATGATGAAGATTAATTACAACACCTTCATCATATTCAGTTACAGTTCCTTTCCCAAAATTTTCTGCTGCATTGATGATGTTAAAAATTTAGGACATCTGCTTCAGATGTATAATAAATTGTTTAATTGTTTCTGATGTCCAGGTTGAAAAATTGGAACTTGTTCCATATTTTATTAAGACTAGGTATTCAAGAATGGATGAAATATTTGTTTCATTGTTTTAAAAAGTTTTGTGTGTAAGAATATATTTTGGGAAAAATACCAAGGCAGTAGAGTTCATGAGATAGGTGTCACATCAAGTGTAGTAGCCACTTAGCAATTTTGAGTTATTAAGTATATATGTTTGTCTGAAATACTGACTTCTTATTTATACACAAAGGAGTCATAATTAGAAAGTAAACTTTTTGGGAAAAAACTTCTCTTCAGTCCCAAAAGATATATTTAATTATATTTAAGAAATTAAAAAATTAATTAAGAGTGTAGTGAGTACCTTAGTCCAAGGATTCTCTCTCTGCAGAGCTTATCTGTGCTATTCATCATTGTCTGTGTAGCACCTGGCACAGTGCCTGTCCAACAGAAGGCTCTTCAAAAACAAGCATTGAAAAAATGAATCTTTGGAAAGCGCTGATTCCTAGTTGTAACAGACACATAAAATAATGAGCTCACCAGTCTGTATTTTTGCTTCAGATTTTGAATAAAAATTATGTCGTTATCCTTTTCAACATTTCGCATACCACTTCTTTTAACATTTCCTATTACCGTGCCATTTCAAATTACCATACTTCCAGATGCTGTTTCTTATGAGCATTTAATGGGCATTAAATGGACATTTCATGGACATGTCTGCAATTAATCTGTTGTCCAAAACCCTGCATTTCAGTATTTACTTAGATTCACTTTAAAGTGCTTCTGTAAGAGAAAAGAAATGATTTTATCAAGACACTCTCATCATCTATTTGATGTAATTAGATACAGTATATCATTTTACTAAAGTCAAAATTCATGGTTTAAAATGTTTAGACCTATTAGGTTGTGTAAAGAAAACTAGAACTTGACAAATACACTGTTTTGTTAATATTGAACTATTTGCTTCCTTCCAAAATGCCTTTTAACTTTGTTTCTGCTGAATTTTATTCAGCCTTTAAATAATCCTTCAAGTCTTTAATTTATCAAATTCAAAAAGAAAATTGTACTAGTTAATTGCTGTTTTTAAAGGATGAATTAGTTGTTTAGCTGTATCTCTTAACATGACAACAGATGATTAAGGAGTTTTGTTACAGGCTCATGTGAACCTTGTGTTTGATAAAAGTTTCCACAATGGGAGTTATTTTATTGTTTTGTATATCTAATACATTAAATATGTGACACTAAGATTGAGATTATAAATCCTGAAGTTGTATAAGGATTATATGCACTTAAAATATCTCATACTGTATTTTAAGACAGGTGGTTTTTATAATTTTAATTAAGATTATCATGAATAAAAATTTAAAAACTAATTGATATTTACATTATTAAAATTTATAATTTACTTTTAGGACTTTTGTGTTGATTATAAATACTTGAAACTTGGAGTGTGATTGAATGTTATTTTTTGCCTTTTGTTTTTCAACTTTCCTGAAGATATTTTTACCCCCATTAGGGAGCTTTTCCATCTTTTTATTCTAAATGCAGTTGGGTATTTGGTGGCTGAAATTGTTTTAGACATTGAAGAAGTATGATTAACAAGTGGATTATTCAAACAATAATTTAAAAATCTTGGTTGAGTAGCAGGACTCTTTAGGCTTAACATTTATAATATACAAGCAGGGTACACCATCTTCCTGTGTGTGTACATATACCTATCCATGCATATATAAAGGGTACACAGTTGAACACCCCTTCCCCCTACTCCCCTTTTTTAAACAAAAATGAGCACATTCTATTATGTACTTAATTATGAAGCATTTGTTGGCTTCATTTTGAATCATTGGCTGTTCTTAGAAATGATTTGCAATGTCTGGGTCATTAGTGTGTCTATGATATATATCACTGTGACTCAGTTGCCCTTAATTTAAAGATCTAGTATGGAGCCTAAGACATAGTGTTTGAAGAGGGAAAAATAATTGTTTCATCTAACCATTTTTTCTCAACCTCATAGTCCCATTAGCGGAACAGCCTATATTTCATTCAGGGAAAAAAATTTATGTATATACATATATACACACACACACACACAC
>NW_006921716.1:8445298-8457925 GCF_000298275.1 Orycteropus afer afer | reverse complement strand
AAAATATATAAATAGATGATCTTTTCTGCCAAATCCTTACTTATTGATTTTACACATCTATTAACTTGGTAATATAGAAGATGAGGACTTCGTACTCTTAACTCACCACATCCTTCCTTTACTGCCACCTTTCCATCCTTAATCTGTAAAATGTCTAAAATTTTTATTGAGTCAATATTCACTGCTTACCTTTTAACTTTTATTCACCTGGTGGCTAGATAGTAATGTACTCCGATTATACATTCTTTCAATGGCTGTGATCTTTCATAAGTAGATCACCAGGCCTGTCTTTTGAGATACCTCTGGGTGGATTTGAACTGCCCACCTTTAGGTTAGCAGCTGACTGCTCAACTATTTGCACCCTCCAGGGATTCCAGTTGAAGTCACCAATGATGTCTTGTTTACAGAACAAAATGTTTTTTGCCTTTAGCTTACTTGACCCCTTTGCAGTTCTCTCCTCTTACTTTTTCTTTTTCTCTGTGTTTTTAAAATCACACTTTGAAAATTCTCTTCTTGGTGCACTTCTCCATCTGTTTTCTGGTATGATGGATACTGTTCCATAAAGTTCCTTCCCCGCTTCTCTTGTCTTTGACTCTGTCCAGTCACTCTGAGGGGATTCATCCATGCCTGTGACTTCAACTATCACATTCATTCTACTGACTCCCAAATCTTTATATATTGTTTTCCTTTTGAAACTGCAGTGTGAATTTCTAGCTCCTTTTTTGGACGACAACTTCTGAATGTCCTCTACTTTGATCAGCCCAACATACATCAAACCAAACTAATTTTCCTCGGAAATTTTTGCTAGTTTCTCTCTCACTAAATTAGAACCCACTGGCGTAGTGCCTAAGGCATTTGACTGCTAACCAGAAGGCTAGTCGTTCAAACCCACCAGCCACTCCTTGGAAGGAAGGTTGGGCAATCTACTGCCGTAGTAATACTGCCTCGGAAACGCAAGGAGGAGTTGCTCTGAGTTGGGCCCATCTCCACGGTAGTGAGTTTGGTTTTGGTATACTTTATTTTCCCCTCCCCCTAGTCCCCTACATGCAATTTGTCTTATCTGAGTTTTTCATAAGATGTACCCACCTAACTTTCCCATCCTGTACTCTAGCCAAACTGAAACACTTGGTCTTTTCTTCACTGAATTCCTCTGAGCCTTTCCATATGATACTCCTTTTGTCTGGAATGTTGTACAGTAATAACAGCTCATTTTAAAAAATGATTATAAAAGCTACTCTAAGTTACAATCATTCTCCTTTCCTTGGGAACTGTCTTCAACAAACAGGGCTGTGCCCACAGTGGCCATGCCTTTATGTGGTGGGGCTCTGCCTCTAGTTCAGGAATGGACATCTGATCCAAGCAGGATAAAAGGAAGTTTATAGGGAACTGGGAATTTTGAACCTAATGACAGATTAGGAATGATTTAAGTCATGTTAGGAAGTGCTTTACATCAGCACTGGCTAAGGAATATCATGAGCCTCAGGGAGTGACTAGCCTTTGGGCTGAGCTGGGCATCAAGGAAGCTGTGCTGGCAGCAATCAATCCCACAGGCCCACCTGTTTAAGATAAAGAAACATACCACATACCATGTCATACGTTACAGTGTTCAAGACCAAAACCTATCCCATAGGTTGTTTATTCTCTTAAATATGTCAGAAATATTACTGATATTTAGCATTTCTTAGGAGCCCTGCTGGTGCAGTGGTTACAGTGTTCAACTGTGAACCACAAGATCGTTAGTTCAAACCCACCAGCTGCTCCACAGGAGAAAGATGTGGCAGTCTGCTTCCAGAAAGATTTACAGCCTTGGAGAGTATATGGGGGCAGTTCTACTCTGTCCTACCTACAGCATTGTTGTGAGTGGGAATCAACTCAAGGGCAATGGATTTGGTGTTTTATTTTTTTATTTAGTATTTATTGAGTGTAATGTACCAGGCGTCATACTAAGCATGTGACATTCATGATTGTATTTAATCCTCACAAAAAAAAAATAATCTCAGGAACGGTTATTATCCTCATTTTACTGAGGTACATAGATAATGTTTAGCCCAATTTTCCTTCTTAGGGAGATACAACTAAGTGGTGAAACTCCTGTAGAATAGTTAGAGTCCAGACTCTTTTTTTTTTTTTTTTCCATTCTAAAATTCACACACATTTTGTTTCATGTCATTGATTGCAATCCCCACAATGTAACAGCACTATTCCTACTCCCTCCCTGTGTTTGCCCTTTCCATTCCTCCTCCTTTCTGAACTAAGTCTTTGTGCAAATGCTACCCTTTTGATCTCCAATGGTTGATTGTTCTAAGGGGTACTTACCTCCCTAGTGATATTGTTCACCTTAGACCTGACTATATTTTGGCTGAAGGTTGAGCCATAGGGATGAGTTCAGTTCCAGACTTGAAGGGTGACTCAAGGCCATAGTCTTGCGAGTTCCACCAGTCTATCTGACCAGTTAGCCTGGTCTTTTTTATGATTTTGAGTTCCATGTCTTTATCCCACTCTATCCAGGACCTTCTAGTGTGATCCCTTTCAGAGCAGTAGGGGGTATAGCTGGGCACCATCTAGTTATTCAGGTCTAAGGGTTGTTGAGGCTGAGGGTTGCATGTTCCCTTAGTCCTTTGGACTAATTGTTCCCACGTGTCTGATTATCTTCTCTCTAATTTGCTCCAGACAAGGAGACAATAGTGTAGTTGCACCCTAGATGTCTGCTCATGAGCTTTTAAGACCCCAGTCATTACTTAACAAAGTAAGATGTAGATCATTTTCCTTGTGGACTAAATTGTGCCAATTGACTTTGATGTCTCTTAAGTCATGGTCCTGAGTCCCCAGGCCCAATGACTCATTCACTCAAGACGTTTGGTTATGACTAATAATTTTTAGGAGGTGCCAGTTATCTAGTTTGTCTTCTGCTCTTTGTGCATTTTTAGTTGTGCTTGATAGGTGTTTTGGCTATCTAGTGCCACTCTAACAGAAAACACCACAAATGGGTGACTTGAACAAACAGGAGTTTATTCTCTTACATTTTAGGAGGCCAGAAGTCCGAGTTCAAAGTGAGAGGCTCTAGAGGCTTGGTGAAAGCCCCTTGACCTTGGGCTTTGGCTCTGCCTCCTGCTCCCAGCCCACTGGAGCTGGAGGCTCTCTTCACTCAAGCAGCTGTTGGCTGCTGAGGCTAGCAAAGCCAAGGTCGATAAATAAAAAGGCACAGTCTTGATGTTACCAAACCACATGGCAGGCCACTAATTCAAGTCCAGAAACACTCCCCAAATTGGCAGGAAACATGGCAGGTTGCTATATGAAGACTCTGCTACATGCAGGGTCCAAGCATGCCATAAAGCTAGAGACCTTCCTCAAAGTTGTTTCTTATATACTGGAAGCAGACCATGTCTCTAGCTGCTCCAGTAGATGCTACCATGGAATTTGTTGCCTATCTCACTGTGGAGAATAACTACATCCAGCTGCCCAGCCACTCAACCAGGCCCAGCCAAGTTGACACATAACCTTAACTACCATAATAGTCTATTTATGCCATATATTAGGGCCCCTAAGTTTGCCTGTATTTTTTCTTTGATGATCTTTGTAGTTTTAGGTTTTACATTTAAGTCTTCGATCCATCTTGAGTTTGTTTTTGTATATGATGTGAGATACGGATCCTATATCATTTTTCTACAAATGGATATCTGGTTTTGCCAGTAAAGTCCACAGTCTTAGCCCACTATATGGTGGTTCTCAACCCTGGCTACACATGACAATTACCTGGGAAGCCTATAAGACACACCAGTGCTTATATCCTCCTCCAAGGAATGTGATTTACTAGGTCTAGGCCATCTGTGTTTTAAAAAATATTCCACAGGTGATGTTTTTCAGCAGTCATAATTGATAAGCATTTTGCTACACTGTACTGCTTCCCAGGGAGTCCCTGGGTGGGCAAATGGCTAGTATGTTAGCTGCTAACTGAGAAATTGGCGGTTCAAGTCTACCCAGAAGTGTCTTGGAAGAAAGACCTCATGATTTACTTTGGAAAAATCAGCCATTGAAAACCCTATGGAGTACAGTTCTACTTTGATTCACATGAGGTCTCCATGACTTGGAATTGATTCAGTGCAAATAGCTTCTCAGAAGTACTTGATTTCTTAAAAGTAGCCAACTCACCCATCCACCTACTTTTCCACCTCCACAGACCTAAGGGGGTTTCACTGTATAATCTACATCTTAAAATTGAAATGTTGCTGTGCATATTTTTATCAGAAAAAAAAATTAAGGAAAAAATTAAAATTTTGCTTTGAGTCATCTATTTGCCACCTGATGAACCTGTTTTGAAATTTATTGTGCCACCAGACTTTTTTATTTCCACAAATTAACACTAGATGGCAAACTACACATAGGGAATTTTCATTTCGGAAACAGTTTTCCTTCAACTAGCCTCATTAGCTGATATTTGAGTTTAATGATACAGTAAAAAAACCACAGGAATTCTTTCATAAAATGAATTACTCTTTATTGTGGGTCATCTCACATCTCCTTAAGCAGAGTCATAGATAAGTTGTGTGTACATACTATAGTCTATCTTCCACAGACCTTCCAGCTTCAGCATTAAAAAGGGAGTTTGTTAATCATAAACATGAAATATTTTGTCTTTTATTACTTGAGAACACTTTTCCACCGATAGATTTTACTATCCTCATTAAATAATTGACTCACTAATCCAAACGTTTGCAAATATCTTGCTTACCTTTCTTAGGCAGCTTGTCACATCTCCAGTTAGGTCAAGAAGGAGAAGCTTATTACATGCCTACCTTTCTTTTACCTTAAAAATTGTTTGCTTGGATAATGCAGACAGGAGGGTGAGGTATGTGAGGAACAATACAAGTATACAAACGTTATCACTGATTTTTTGTGTCATGACAGGCAAAGTGCCTGCATATTCCTCACTTCAAGGTGACAACAGTTTGCCCAGCAACCTCAGAACTGGCATATCCAGGGCATCTGGGATAGGGTGCATGTGTGGGACAGCTTGGGTTTTCTAAGAAGCAAGGGACGAGGGTCTTCCATTCTAAATTTCTTCCACTGCCTTAGATTTTTAAGTATTAAACCCTTAGCATCACTCATCTTACATATGATGAAAGGTAAGATCTGAGAGATTTAGAGGTTCAAGTAATCTTTCTATGTGCAAATAAATGATCATTAGCTTAGTGACTCCCCTTTTCTCTTGGGATAAAGTCTAAATTCCTTAATATAGATTATGAAAACATTCAAGATCTGCCCCTGTTCTATTCTTATCTCTCAAACTTTTTACCCTCAAAGTGGGTTTATTTCAGCTTCAAAAATACACCTTATATTCTCTCATAAACCTTCATAACAAGCTGTTGTCTTTTTTTTTTTTTTTTTGGTAACATTCTTCCAAGTTCCATTTTGAATTCCATGCCAACCCATGTTTAATTCACCTTGACCTGTTTAACTTGTACTTATGTATTTATGTCTAGGAACTTCTTACAGAAAGTCTTCCCTAACCTCCCAAGTATGAATTTGTTTCCTCTCTAGGTGGTTTCCTCATTCCAACTACTTACTGCACTGTTATAATTGCCTCTTTTCTTGTCTGTAAAGACAAGACTGAAAACTCCATGGAGCCAGTCTTTTGTTCACTCTTGTATTCTCATCATTTGGCACCATTTAGACCCATTGCTATCAAGTCAATTCCAACTCATAGTGACCCTAGAGGACAGAGTGGAACTGCCCCATAGGATTTCCGAGGCTGTACCCTTTATGGGAGTAGATTGTGAAATGTGGAAAACATAATGAAATTTAGTTCTCTTCTGCTTCAAAATTGAAATGAATGACACTTTATGTGATCATGATAATTAGTCAGACCTTACCATATTGAAAACTTTAGATGATTTTGAGATGTCTAAAACACTTAACCACTAACGGAAAGGTCAGTTGCCTGGGAAGAAAGGCCTGGAAATCTTCTTCCATGATTGTTGTCATTATTAGTTGCCGTGGACTCAGTTGTAATGCTTGGTGACCACATGTGTGTCAGAGTTGAACTGATCCATAGAGCTTTCAAGGCTATGATCTGTCGGAAGCATGCTTGTTTTCTGAGGTGTCCCTAGGTGGGTCTAAGTGCCACTCTTTTGGCTAATAGTCAAGTTTGCACTACCCAGGGATTCCATCCTTTCTTAATATTACAGCTCATGAATACTTGGAAACACATAAAGTTGCCATGAGTTGGAATGGACTCTATAGAAATGTGTGTTTGTTTGTTTGTTTTTTAAACCAACCAAACCCACTGACATCGAGTCAATTCCTACACATAGCAACCCTATACAATCGAGCAGAACTGCCCCATAGGGTTTTCAAGGCTGCCAATCTTTATGGAAACAGACTACCTCATCGTTCTCCCATGGAGCAGCTGGTGGATTAGAACCACCAAACTTTTGGTTAGCAACTGAGTACTTTAACCACCATGTCACTGAGCTCCTTAAACAGATTTCTTGTTGTTGTTGTTATTATGTGCCGTCGAGTCAAACCCGACTCATAGCGACCCCTCCTTGGGTTTCCAAGGCTAAACAGACTTAGGTCTTCAAAAAGAGTAATTGGCATAATGAGGACCAACTCACTTAATTCTATTCCTCCTCTTTTTGCCTGCTTCCACCATCACAATTCAAGCCTGTAGGATAATAAAATTCCTTGAGAATAAACTTCAAAAATTAACTAGATAACATTCCTTCATCACTAAATTATGGTTTGTAGAAAAATATAAGTGCTGATATAACCCTGAAGTGTGAATGCTATTGCTGACATATTTACTAAGAGGTTCTCAATTTTGGGCTCTGTATAAAAAATAATGAGATTAAGCACAGATAAACAGTACTTTTCATGACCTGTCCTGGGTCAAGTCAAACTACCAAATAAACAGATTTCTTGAGGGACATAATTTTTTTTTTACCCGTCTTCACCAAATCTTAACATAATTACTTTCCCATACCTATGTCAAAGCCTATTTTGAAAGGAAGAAAGGTTAGGCAATCCTACTTCCGTAGTGATACTGCCTCGGAAACCCAAGGAGGGGTCGCTATGAGTCGGGGCAGACTCGACGGCAAACAATAACAACAAGCCAAAGCCCCTGGCCTTCTCATTCTTGTATCTCTGTAAGAATACCATTGTTTCCACACAGTTTTCTTTGTCATTCCCTAGAAGAGCCACCTATACTCTGAATATAAAAAAATGCTTTTGTCGTGAGTATTTGGTCTGCTTTTATCTGAGAGATTAGTGGTTTCTAAAATTTTGTCTGCCTTAGAATAACCTGGGAACTTGCTAAAGATGTAAATTCTAAAATTTTGCTCCAAACTTCTGCAGATAGGGCCCGAGTGATTCAGGTGATTTGGATGCACACAAAAATACATCAATTCCTTTTATAGATGGGAATTACGTAATTGACTAGATTCCCCTTCTCACTTAGGCACAAGAAAGTTTGAGGTAAATATGTTGTTCACTAGTAGCACATGTGCAGATTATTATATTATGCATTTTATTGCTCTTCCAATCTCCTTGTGTTTCCATCTTTGGTTTGTTTTTATTCTTTCATCTCACTTCTAGATTACATTCTTGTCATATTACATATCCACATAACCAAAAAACCAAACTCACTGCTGTGCAGTGGGATCCAACTCCTTGAGTTTCTGAAGCAGTATCACTATGGAAGTAGATGGCCCAGTCATCTTAAATCTTTTTTGGAACATGGCAAGAAACAGGCAAGAAAATAAACAAATATATGAATAATTATTACACTCAACTTCTGTAGAGAAAAAAATATTATTGGCAATTGGCACTGTGATAGTTGGAGCTGTGTGTCAACTTGGCTGGACCACAATTCTGTGTAGTTTAAGCAATTGTGATGTGGGTTGTTCCAATGATGGGATCAGATGTATACGTTTTTAGCAGCCAATCCATTGAAAGGGAATTTCCCCAGGGGTGTGGCCTGCTTCTAGTATATTTATGGCCATCATAGGAAAAGAGACACTCTTCTGTGGATCAGGATTCTGTTGTGCTGCCTATGACTGTCCGTGAGCAAACAGTCCACCATTCGGCCTGGAGATCTTGGATTTGTCATTCATTGGAGTCAACAGCCAGTGTACTGCCTGCCAACCTTGAGCTCATCAGCCCCTGCAGCTGCAAGAGTTGGGAAAAGCCTCCAAATTGACGTTTGATCCAAAAACTTTGGACTTGCCAGCTTCTATAAGTGTGTGAGCCATTTTCCTAAGATAAATTTCTCTTTCTCTCTTTATGTAAGCTTTACTGGTTTTGTTTCTCTACAGAATCCAGTCTAACAGAGGCACAGAGTAAGAGAAGAAATGAAGGTTGTCAATGATTTCATTCTACTTGATCAACAATCAACATGCATGGTAGCAGCAGTTAAGAAATAAAATGATGTATTGCTTTGGGTAAATGTGTTCAAAAAGATCTCTTAATGTTTTAAAATGCTAAGTTCTCACTTTGATGACTAAGGTATTTTCTGACCCAAGCCATGGTCTCTTTCAGTCATCTCATATACGCATGAAAGGTGGATAATGAAAGAGGATGACAGAAGAAAAAAATCAATGCATTCAAACTGCAAAGTGGGTAAAGAATATTGTTGTTTTTGTTATGTGCTGTTGAGTCAGCCCCAACTCATAGCAACTCCTCCTTAGGTTTCCAAGGCAGTATCACTATGGAAGTAGATTGCCCAACCTTCCTTCCAAGGAGTGGCTGGTGGGTTTGAACCACCAGCCTTCTGGTTAGCAGTCAGGTACCTTAGGCACTATGCTACCAGAGCTCCTGGTAAAGAATATTAGACTGCTAACAAAAATGAATAAACAAGTCTCAGAAGAAATAAACCAGAATGTTTCTTAGAAATGATGATTGCGAACTTTTGATTTACTAATTTTGACATCACCAGGAAAGACTAACCTCTAGAAAAGGACAACAGATTTGGTAAAGTAGAGGGTCAATGAAAATGAGGGAAACCCTCAATGAGATGTATTGTTACAATAGCCCTAACAATGGACTCAAGCATACCAACAATCATGAAGATGGTGCAGGACTGGGCAATGTTTTGTTCTGTTGCACATAGATCACCAAGAGCTGGAACCACCTTGACAGCAACTAACACCAACAAAAGGATCCTTTGCTGACCTAGAAGTACGTGTGTGTGTGTGCATGTGTGTGTGTGTGTAGGGGTAATAACACAGGTAAATCAATGACTATAATACCAAGAAAAAGAAAATGAGGAAAGTATGATGTGGGAATAAGACCAAAAATATGCTATAAAGTGACTCATAGTGACCCCTCCTTGGGTTTCTGAGGTGGTATTTCTACGGAAGTAAACTGCCCAATCTTCCTTCCGAGGAGTGGCTGGTGGGTTTGAAACATCAGCCTTCTGGTTACCAGTCAAATGGCATAGGCACTATGCCACCAGAGTTCGCTTTGAAGGATTAGTTAGGAGGAATAGGAAATACTTCATGGAAAAGTTGCCCTTTAATTGAGCTAAAGGCCTTTCAGATGGATTGAATCTTGAAATATGGAGTTGAGACTGACATGCCATGAAGAAGGGACAGTGTGAGAAAATACGTGGAGACAGGAAAGTACTTGTTAGTTTAGACCCATTGCTGTCAAGTAGATTCTGACTCATAGGGACCCTTTGGGACAGAGTAGACATGCTACAAAAAAGACCTCTTAAAAGTGTTAAAGAGCAATGATGTCACTTTGAAGACTAAGGTGTGGCTGACCCAAGCCATGGTATTTTCAGTAGCCTCATATATATATGACAACTAGACAATGAATAAGGAAGATTGCAGAATTGATGTATTTAAATTTTGGTGTTGGAGAAGAATATTGACTGTACCACGGACTGTTAGAAAAATGAGAAAAATCTATCTTGGAGGGAAATACAACTAGAATGCTCCTTAGAAGTAAGAATGGCCAAACTTCATCTCTCACTGCTGTTGTTGTTGTTGTTATGTGCCAACTCATAACGACCCCCCCTTGGGTTTATGAGGCAGTATCACTACGGAAGTAGATTGCCCAACCTTCCTTCTGAGGAATGGCTGGTGGGTTTAAACCGCCATCCTTCTGGTTAGAGTCAAGTGCCTTAGGCACTACACTACCAGAGCTTCCTCATCTCTCATACTTTGGTCATATTGTCAAAAGGAACCAGTCATGGTTGGTAAAGGAGAGGGTCAGTAAAACAAGAAAAGCCTTTCAATTAGATGGATTGACACTGGCTACAACAATAGGCACTAGCATGGCAATGGTTGTGAGGATGGCACAGGACCTGGAAGTATTTTGCTTTGTTGTACATGGTGCCACTATGAGTTGGAACTGACTTTACAACACTTAACAACAACAGACACACCCCATAGAGTTTCCAAGGCTATAATCTTCACAGAAGCAGACTGCCCCATCTTTCTGCCATGGAGTGGCTGGTGAGTTTGAACCACTTATCTTTTGCTTAGCAGCCAAGCATTTAACCAGGCTCCACCATGGCTCCTTGGTCAGTTTAGGAAGGAAGAAAATTCCAATTTGATGAGAAACTAGTTTATATCTAAGGATCAGTTGGGTGGGCTATCCTGTGAAGGACCCTGGATGATGGACTAGGCTGAGAAGTTTGTATCTACTTTTCTAACAGACTACTCAAGTTTGTTGGGTAGCAGACAAATTGACTACAGTTGCACTTAAGAAGATGAATAGCAGTGTGTGTGTGGGAATGTATTTGAGTAAGAATCTGGAAAGCATGAAGACCAGTAAAAAGACTTTTAGAGTAGTCCAAGAGAAAGAGTGACAGCAATTTGACTGTGGGCAGCAGGAACTCAGAAGAGAGGAATAGATTCAAAATTCATTATAGAGATCTAATCTCTAGGACTTTGGCAATGATTATGGAGATGGTCATGTAGGAGCAGATCTGGGGATAGATTCACTTTAGACCATGTTGAGCTTCAAGCGAGGTTGGGAAATCCAGGTAGAGATGCCCAGAGGGCAGCTATAATAGCCAACTAAAGTTTGGAAAGGATTCTTAAGAAGTCATGGGAGTCATGCATTTGGAGGTGAGAGAGGACACTATGGGTGCAGTACAGAAAGGCAAAAGAAAGAAATCAGAGATAAAAGATACTCCTTAGAGAATCTTTGTAGAGTGCGGAACCATCCACTTGGAGACAGGTTTAGCAAGGAAGATGGTATTTGTAAAATATAAATAATGACCAAGAGCAATTTAACTGTATCAGAAACTGGTCTCTTGACCTCTCAAAAAAAGATGTTGGTTATCAAACTGTGCTATAAGCACAATTTGACTGTGGAGAAAAAATCTGGGAGAAATAAAGGAAGGATTGTATAAAACCAATTGATAACCTTAACTTTACAGAACTCCACAAACATAAAGTTATCAAGAAGGGAAGGACCACCCCTATGACTTTAATAAAAGTTGAATGACAGAGTAAACCTCCTGGTTTATGATATTCGGGAACCTCCTAGGTGGTTTTTTAGTAAAAGCTGGCCTGAAATAAACTTTCTGGTTTTCTCCTTTGGGTTTGTTTTACTATATGTCTTGAAATGGAAACAGACATTTTTAACACCCCTTTAAAATATGAACATACAAGTTAGGCTGATATAGATCTGTTTTAAAGCTGTTACTGAATCCATTGATTTTCCCTGCTGGCCCCAGCACTGGAAGGTGATTCTACTTCATCCCCTAGTAATTACCTGGGCAGTGCTGCAACCTGAACAAACATTTATTCAAACCAGAAGTACTTCAAATGGCAAGATCACTCTTATAATATTTACCATTGGCAACCTAGGCTGTGAAAGCTGTTAATAACTTTCAAACACACAGAAAGGTTAATAGATTTGGATGATACCTAGGCCTTTCTTCTTTTTTTTCTTTCCTTAAGAAATGAAGTTTTTATTTTCCTAAAAAATCAGGAGCTCTCACAGACAAAGGGAGCTCTGGTTGCATAGTGCCTAAGGCACTTGACTACTAACCAGAAGGCTGGTGGTTCAAACCCACCAGTCACTCCTGGTAAGGAAGGTTGGGCAATCTACTTGGTGGTGATACTGCCTGGGAAACCCAAGGGAGTCGCAATGAATTGACAAAGGTATTGGTTATTTCTAATCTTAACAACCCAAAGGAGAACTTCTTTAGCACTGAATTTACTCTGCAGAGACTATTACAATTGTTTTTGTCTTCCTTTACAAATTCGCTCCCACACTCCACCATTCCCTTTGCATAAACAATTCACAGTGGAGAAACCTTCCATAGTCACAACGTGGATTGCTGTCTCAACCAAGGTGATCTGCAGTTCTCATTTCTTGGGGGGCGAAGAGGGAGGGACACCAAAGTCACTTCTGTGGAGTAGATTCGGATTCATAGCGACCCCTTCTTGGGTTTCCGAGGCAGTATCACTACAGAAGTAGGATTGCCCAACCTTCCTTCCGAGGAGTGGCTGGTGGGTTTGAACCTGTGGTGGTAGGACTTAAGAATTAACCTAAAAATCACCCTGCTAGCCAGGGACTGCACAGAGGACTGTGCACGGTGGCTGGGGAACAAACGGAGAAGGTGAAGAGAAAGGTGGGCTGAACTGTGGACTTTTGCTGGTCAGGAGG
>NW_006921716.1:8422232-8442778 GCF_000298275.1 Orycteropus afer afer | reverse complement strand
GAGTATGGAGGGATGGACACTGGGAAGAGGTAACTATGGGGAGGAAGTGGGAGGGGAGCTGTTGCATTGTGGTAAACTGTGACATGTGACAATGTATATGTGAACTGCTGTTTGGAAAGTGAATTTGCTCTGTAAATCTTCACCCAAATCAAAATAAAATAAAATAAAATGATTCATAAACTGCTTGATGAGGAATTGGCAAATTGGGTGTCAAAACAGAAAAAATGTAAAGCTTTCTAGGGAGAGTCCAAGTCAAAGAACAGAAAGGGCTCTGAAGTGAAATTGTAACTAATTCCCAAGTAAAGGATTCAAATAGTTTCTTCACTCTTTATCCACTAGAGGGGGTACATTAGTGGAACACGAGCTTTTCCAAGCACATAGGACCCTGTGGCCCTTTTAAAATGATACTGGGTTAATGAACAACGACTAGATTTAGTGCCGTATTAGGTACATTTTGATTTAAGTGGATAGTTTTAAAAAGTCTCTAATCAAGTAGTAGGAAAAAATTGATTCAAATGTGATTCATATAGTCTTTTAAACTTGTAATAAGAATGAAAATTAAAGAAATAATTTTTAAAATTTCATTAAGAGCAAAAAGAAGAAAATATATAATATAATAAACAAGGTGACCAATCAACTGATCCTTTTTCAGTCTTAGGACACTTACTATGAATTAGAATCGACTTTACAGCAGCTGGTATTGGTTTTTTAAAAAAATTATTATGGAAATGTCATTATTTGATTGTTTTAGAAATCAAAGTTTTCCAAATATTCATTTTTGCTTTGAAGTATTCTTTTTGCTTGTTTGATTCAGACAATTTAAAAATCATATTTTGCCTTTCATTGAAACTTCTTTCATTCTGTTTGTCTCATATTCATGGCTGGAGTTTGCAAAATATAAATATTCACTGTAAAACATATGAACATATGTTGAAGTGATGAGATGAGGTTTTAAATAGAGTAATAATCCTCTAACTGAGCCTGATAATCCTCTAACCTGGGAGGATTGGTTGGCAAGTGCTGCACTGGTTGGCATAATGTGCAGGTAAAAGTCCTTCTTTCCTTCCTCATGTGACTTCCTGGCATTCTCAGGTATGACTTACCACTGCTTGAATGAGATTATTCTAGTAAGAACAAGTTTAGAAATTTCTTTTGAATTTACTATATGTGTATAAATAATGGAATACTGACTGGAATTTTGCATGTTGTTTGGAATTTCAGTGGCTCAGAGCTGTGAATGAAAGTCATGCTGTAGTTCAAAGTCCAAATTCAAGGAGGCACCAGTGTGAAACCCTGAAAGGCCAATTAGACACAATTTCAGAGTTCAGTCTTTCATCAGAGAAGAGAAAGTGCTGGTCTTAGAAAGTGCCAAGTGCAGTTTTCAGGCAGGGAGGGATGCTTCTGCTCCCAGAAACCCTAACAGTGCAGATGTCAAGAGAATCTCTTGCATGGCTTGGGCATGCGTTAAAGAAAAGGAAATGGGTACTTTTTCCCTTAATTAAATGTCTGTTAGCCAGAGAACTTGCTGATATGTCCTGTTCTTCACCAGGAAGGAATGAAGGGAATAATTGGGTATTGGGTGCCTGAGCAAGGTGGACCAGTTGGGGATGTACATACGAGCTAGGACAGAGATAGACCCTTTCCACATAAATAAATATGAACTTACATCCTGAGCTATATGCTATTAGCAGTGCTACAAGAGGGCATAGAAGACAAACCAGACCTCATCTAGGTCAAGCTTAATGCTGAAGGCTTCAGTAAAACAAGGGTATCTTTGACTGGGCAACTGTTTTGTCACTTACGTAGATTCAGTTCTTGGACTAGCTCACAATGATCTCTGTCCTCTTTGGATTTCTGCTGCCATCCTGTGGCTCTGCCTTGTCATTTTTTCTCTAGTAATTTCAGGTACATTATTTCTAACACACTACTCAGGGCAGAGGATTCTACTCACACTCTTTTTGTAGTTTCCATGATGGTTAGCAGTGCTAGGATCATACTGAATGCTCAATAAATGACAATAATTGAATGAAGCATCTGTTTCACTTTCTGATTTTCACTGGCAACTCTTTACATATTGTTTTGTTATCTAGTGCCACTCTTAACAGAAAATACCAGAAATGGATGGCTTCAACAAACAGGAGTTTATTGTCTTACAGTTCAGGAGGCTAGAGGTTCATGCTCAAAGTACCAGCTCTAGGGACTGTGTGAAAACCCTTTGACATTAGGCTTCAACTCTGCCTCTTGCTCCCGGCCCTCTGAAGCTGGAGGCCTCTCTTAACTCAGGCAGCTGCTAGATGCTGAGGCTGACAATCCCAAGGTCAATAAGTAAAATGGCACAGTCACAAAATTATCAAGGAGCATGTCAGACCACTAATTCAAGTCCATTGACAGTCCCAAGATCGGCAGAAAACATGGCAGGCCATTGAGATGAAGACTCAGTCAAACGCAGGATCCAGATGTGCCCAAAGCTGGAGACCTTCCTCAAAGCTTCTTTTATACTGGAAGCAGACCACATCCTTAAGGCAGCTAGTCAGCTGCTTACAGTAGATTCCACCATGGAATTGATTACCAGTCTCATCATGGGGAATAGCTACATCTGGCTGCTCAGCCACTCAAAATCAGGCCCAGCCAAGTTGACATACAGCCTTAATTATCACATACATAGTTCATTTTGAGGATAGAAGTGGAGCCAACTTCCTATTATGAATTCAGAGCTGTGTGCCAAGTAGATACTGACATGGAAGGCACTTGTCAGAGTTGGTACACTTCTCTAAGCACCTACTTTACTCTCTGGGAATGCCTAAGACAGGGATTGTTGACAGCCATTTCTAACTACAGCTAGACATCACTCCTGTATGGTCAGTAACTGCAACCCCCCAAAATGGGTCTTAGACCCTATCTTATTTATCTGTGCTTGTGAGAACTGAAAGCCATTTATTTCTCTTTCCCTGGCACACCTTGTCAGGTATTAACTCCTCCCTAGAATAGGTTTACACAACAAAAGCTTGTTAATCAGCAGCTTCTTATCAAATCATACACAGGTAGTCTTGTAGGGCACTGCCAGGGACCCCGTCCCTATTGGCTCTGCTGCTACAAAGTCTGGAACTGGTCACATAGCCTTTCAGTCCCAGTCATGAAACCCTCATCCCTAAGTCCCCCAACTCAGATATAAATATCTCCACAAAAATGGGAGGGTTTAGTGGACATCTTGAATCCATCCCAGCCTGCCACCACTGCATGCTGAATTGCTATCAGCATTTGTAAGCCTGCTTTCTTTTATCTTGTGAATTCTTTCTCTCCTGATCCTCTTTTCTCCTATTTGGAGTAAACATTCATGTCACTAACTATGCCTCTGGGTAAATTCTTCTGCCTTTCCCTACCTATTCAGCAGGAGGTTTTGACCTCCCTGGGAAATTCCCACAACAGCTCCCTAATACAAGGACCGTTTATGAACAAAGTGTTTGCTAGGAGTTCCGGTAGCGTAGTGCCTAAGGCACTTGACTGCTAACCACTCCTTGGAAGGAACGTTGGGTAATCTATTTCGGTAGTGTTACTGGGAAACCCAAGGAGCAGTCACTATGAGTCGGGTCTGACTCAATGGCACATAACAACAACAACAAAGGATGGCTATTCAGGAAAGGCTGCATGAAGGTATATACATATATTCATTGTACATTTTACTGTGTTTTGGATGAAAGTTTACAGAGCTGTAAGTTTCCCATTCAATAATTTATATGTTTCATGACATTAGTTGCAATCCCCTCAATGTAACAGCACTCTTTCTATTTCTTTCCTGCCCCTTCCTGTTTGCCGAACTTTGTTTTTGGGAAAATGATCCCTTCCACTTTTGGTCACATATGGCTGATGGTTCTGAGGAGTACATTTCTCATGGGTATTATTGTTCACTATATATATGTTGTTGTTGTTGTTATGTGCTGTCGAGTCAAACCCGACTCATAGCGACCCCTCCCTGGGTTTCCGAGGCAGTATCACTACGGAAGTGTATATATATAGGAGCTCTGGTAGCATAGTGTCTAAGGCACTTGACTGCTAACCAGAAGGCTGGCAGTTCAAACCCATCAACCACTCCTTGGAAGGAAGATGGGGCAGTCTACTTCCATAGTGATACTGCCTCGGAAACCCAAGGAGGGGTCGCTATGAGTCGGGTCTGACTCGACGGCACATAACAACAACAACAACAACATATATATATATGAAACCAAACTCACTGGGATCCAGTCCATTCTGACTCATAGCAACCCCCTTTGGGTTTCTGAGATGGTAAATCTTTACGGAAGTATTGCCCAGTCTTCCTTCCACAGAGTGGCTGGTGGGTTTGAACCACCAGCCTTCTGGTTAGCAGTCAGAAGCCTTAGCCACTATGCCACCAGAGCTCCTTATAGGCTTGTCTATTGTTTGGGTGCTATTCATGAGGTTTTCAGTGGCCAATTCTTTTCAGAAGCAGCCTGCCCCTTTCTTCTTACTTGTATGTCTTATTCTGGAAGCTCCACTGAAACCTGTCCACCATGAGTGACCCTGCTGGTATTTGAAATACCAGTGGCATAACTTACAGCATCACAACAACACCCATGCCACCACAGTACAATCAACTGACTGATGAGATGGATTTCATTTTATTTGGATACATAATCAAAGCCCATGGAAGCAGCAGCTAAGAAATCAAATGACATATTTCATTGGAAAAATCTGCTGCAAAAGATCTCTTTACAGTGTTATGGAGCAAAGAAGTCACTTTGAAGACTAAGGTGCACTTGATCGAAGCCATGGTATTTTTAGTAGTCTCATATGCATGTTAGAACTGAGCAGTGAATAAGGAAGACTGCGGAAAAATTGATACATTGAATTGTGGTGTTGGTGAAGAATATTGAAAACACAATGGACTGCCAGAAGAATGACTTAATCTGTCTTGGAAGAAGTACAGCTGGGATGTTCCTTAGAAGCAAAAAATGGCCAGACTTTGTCTCTGTAATTTGGTTATGTTATCAAGAGAGCCCAGTCCCTGGAGAAGGATATCATGCTTGGTAAAGTAGAGAGTCAGCAAAAAAGGGGAAACCTTCAGCAAGGTGGATTCATACAATGGGCTCAAGTATAGCAAGGATTGTGAGGATGGCGCAGGACCAGGCAGTTTCATTCTGTTGTACATAAAGTTGCTAAGAGTCAAAACCACCTCAGTGGTACCTAACAACAACAATGTTTGGCTGAAAGATGATCCCCAGGGGTGGGTTCAGTTCCAAGTTTGAAGGACATCTAAGGGCCATTCGTCTCAGGCATTCCACTAGTTTCTATCAGACCAGTAAGTATGGTCTTTTTTATGCTTTTGAATTCTGTTCTACATTTTTCTACCATTCTGTCCAGGATCTTTTATTGTGCTCTCAATCAGGTCAGTAGTGGTAGCCAAGTACTGTCTGGTCTCAAGCTAGTGGGTTCTGTGGTTTGTGCAGTCCATTAGTTCTTTGAACTAATTGTTTCTTCACTTTTATTTTGTCCAGCTGGTGAGAGACCAATAGTTGCACTTTAGATGACCACTTACAAGCTTTTAAGATCCCAGTAGCAACTCACTTAAGTAGGATGTAGAGCACTGTCTTTATGGACTATGTTATGTCAATTGACCTGAATGTCCTCAGAGACTATGATTCTAATTCCCAACCCTGGTGATTCAGTCCCTCAAGGTGTTTGGTTATTGCTAAGGAGTTTTCATACCTTTGCCCGTATATGCTCTACTATATACATGGATATATTTGCATCATGTACAAATATGTATGTAGAAATATTCTCTGCCAAATCTATATATACTCATGTGTGTACTCCCATACCCCATCCCACACCTGATCAGCCTACACATCTACCCATTTATCCATTTCTAAATTATTGTTTGTTATTACTATTATTGCAGACTGGTATGTAAAATATTTACCATTGTTGTTTTTTCTCTTGCATACCTTCCAGTTTCTTCCTTTGCTTTGGTCATGCTTCCTAATTGTATATTACCTTTCCCTTCACCCTAGTTAACATATATCTACTTTATAGTTAGTGATTTTCCCTCTTTTCCCCTTCCATCCCTGGTAACCATCCAAGAATGTTTCTTTCTGTGTCTAAACCTCTTTTTACCTTTTTCTAATAGTGGTCTCATAAAATATATGTCCTTTTGTGGTTGACTAATTTCACCCAGCATAATGTCCTTCAGTTTATCCATGTTATGAAGTATTTTGTGAATTCATCATTATTCTTTCTTGTTGCATAGTATTCTATCATGTGTACATACCATACCCTTGTCAGAATTTTTTGTTTTTGATCATTATTGTTATTGCTTGGGTGAGATGCTGTCTCTTTGTTGTTTTAATTTGCACCTCTCTAATGGTTAATAATTGAGAAAGTTTCTTCATGTATTTGTTGGCCACCAGAATGTCTTCTTTGGTGAAGTGTCTGTTCATATCCTCTGCCTATTTTTAAATTGGATTGTATTTTTGTTGTAGGGGTGTTGAAGTTTTCTATACATTTTAGAGATTATTGGCTTGTCTGATATGTTGTTGACAATTTTTTTTTTCCCATTCTGTAGATTCTCTTTTTTCTCTTTTGGAGAAGACTTTTGATGAACATAAGTGTTTAATTTTTAGTAGACCCCTTTTATCTGCTTCATCTTCTGTTGTTTGGTAGTCTATTTATGGCATATATTAGGACCCCTGGTGTTCCTATTTTTTCTTCTGTGATCTTTATAGTCTTAGGTTTTATATTTAGGTCTTTGATCCATTTTGAGTTAGTTTTTGTGTATGGTGTGAGGTATAAGTCTTATTTCATTTTTCTACAGATAGACACCCTGTTTTGCCAGCACCATTTGTTAAAGAAACTGTCTCTTTCCTGGTTTATGGACTTTGGCCCTTTGTCAAAGATCAGCTGTCTATAGGTGGAAGGATTTACTTCTGGGTTCTCAATTCTGTTCCATTGGTCTATGCATATATATTTGTGCTAGTACTAGGCTGGTTTTACTACCATGACTGTATGGTAAATCCTGAGATATGGTGGTGTGAGGCTCCTACTTTATTATTCTTCTTTTAGTAATGTTTTGTTTATCCAGAGCCTCTTTCTTTTCCATATAAAGTTGGTGATTACTTTTTCCACATCTCTAAAGAATGCTGTTGAAATTTGGATTAAGATTAAAATATATCTACAGATAGATAGATGTATTATCTATCTATCTATATAGATATACATGTTGTTGTTATGTGCTGTCGAGTGTGCCCCGACTCATAGCGACCCCACCTTGGGTTTCTGAGATAGTATCACTATGGAAGTAGATTGCCCCGTCTTCCTTCCGAGGAGTGGCTGGTGGGTTTGAACCGCCAGCCTTCTGGTTAGCAGTCAAGTGCCTTAGGCACTATGCTACCAGAGCTCCTATAAGTATACATATAGATAGATAATTATGTATCTATAAATATAGATTCTTTGAGTAGTATGGAATGTTTTTATAGTGTCAAGTCTTCCTATCCATGAAGATGGTATGTTTTTCCATTATGTTACTCTGTTTTTGTTACTTACAGTAGTGCTTGTAGTGTTCTTTGTATAGGTCTTTTATGTTAGATTTATCACTAAGTATTTTTTTTAGGGGACCTAATGTAATAGATATAAGGATCTTTGTTGGTACAGTGCCTAAGGCATTTGACTGCTAACCAGAAGGTTGGAAGTTCAAACTCATCAGCCACTCCATGGAAGGAAGACAAGGCAATGTGCTACCATAAAGATTTACTGCCTTGAAAACTCAATGGGGTCTCTATGAATTGGAATTGATGTACTGTACTAGGAGTAAGCATTAATTATTAAAAAGCCATTAATAGAAGATACGCAAAAATTATTATCCTAGGGCAATAAAAGAAAGATAACAAGCTAACAACCAAAAATGCTTGTGCATTTTAAGAGGGTTATTTCAGTAAAGAAGTGGTTGTAAAAATTTAGTACATTCTCCTGCTAACTGAATGTTTGGAGGGTTGAGTCCAGTCAGAGACACTTTGGAAGAAAGATCTACTGATCTGCTTCTGAGAAATCAACCATTGGAAACCCTATGGATCTCCATTTCACTCTGACAAATGTAGGGTTTGCTATCAATAGCAATCAACTGATGGCAATTGTTTTTATTTTTAGTAGAACTTATATGATATCACTAAATTATCCTTCACTCCTTTTAGATAGCCCATCTATATTTCAGACAATGTGGAGGGTGTTTTTCAGGTGTCACTTTTAGGGACTTCCCTCAGCCCCCTTTTTCAATTTTATGCCAATCTCAGCTACACTTTATCCCTGAATTCTTAATGTGTATACATGTGTTTAGATAATATTTTTTGTCATTTGGTTAGTGTTCAGCTGACTGAGTCTCCCTAAATTCTCAGAAGTGGAGAAGAATGGCCGTCTACTATAACACTGTTTGGTGGCCATTGACTTCAGTTTTCAATGGGCCTGTCCCTCATATCTCTTGTCTTATGCTGCTATCCCTGTTTGGTGACCTTGAAGTCATGGCTCACAACTTACTCTCAGATCAAAAACAAAGCAAACTCCAAAGTACACAGTAGCACAGATCCCAGCCCCAAAGTCCTTTATGTTGCAAATGGATTTCTGTGGGTGCTGCACCCTTGACTGCTGGGGTTCTCTGTGCTGTCAAGTCTGTAGTGGCAGAAATTCAGGAGCCCCCACCCTAGGAGCTGATTATACCCCATTGGTAAACAATCATTCTTACCTTAGACACATGGGATGGCTTCTCATTAAGCAGGACATTCACTGGCCTAAATCCGAGGAAACACTTGCTCATCTACCCAGACTCTGTGAAAATTATTGGACTGTGTTAAAATTGCAAAAATCAATAACCAAGAACTTTTCAGCTTGGCTTTGAAGTTATTATTGTGGCTAAAGACTCAGCTCCCATTGAAGAAAATTGTGGGTTAGTTTAATAACAAAGCCTAAAGTAAAGTTCAGGTAAGAAAACGGCAGGTTTTTTTTTTCCTCTGGTGAGTCTAAAGATGCCCAGCTTCTGAAGTTCAGAAAGGAGAGCTGATCTGACTACACAGACACTTTCAAACTGAATCCTCAGAGTTCTGTTGATGGACTCAAGTATAGCAAGGATCGCAGAGCTGGCGCGGGACCAAGCGGTGTTTCTTTCTGCTGTGCATAGCGTCGCATGAGTCAGAGACGACTTGACAGCACCTAACAACAACAACAACAACAACAACAACATTTCCATAGTTTAGGATTTTAGGGTAGGGACACATCTGATTACAAAGTATTAGCTGTCCAAGTCTGGAGGGTAGGAACTTCAGCTTTCGTAGGCTGAATGGAAGCCTCAGAACCTCTCAGAGACTGTACCAGCCTTCATAGGCTTCCATGTTAGTGCTCCATCACAGTTCAGTGTGTCTACTCTATAAGAAACTGGTCTTTCCCACTCTTGAAAGTCAACTCCTTCCCAATCTATCCCCTTCCTGTCAGCTTCCACTTGTCCCAGTCTGGTGGGTTCAAAGTGCCAAACTTTCTCTTAGCAGCTAAGTGCTTAACCACTGTACCACCAGGGCTCCTTCATTAGCTATTAGGGAAATGCAAAAATACTGACAATACCAAGCGCCAATAAGGATGCAGAGCAACCGAATATTTCATGCATTGCTTGTGGGAATGTAAACTGTACACACACTCTGGAGAAACAATTTGTCATTTTTTAAAAAAAATGAATTTTATTGAAATATAATTTATGTACAGTGAAATACACAAAACTAAAGTGACATGGGTCAATGCATTTTTTTTTTTTCAGTGTTCCCTCCCCTCCCTTCCCACCCCTGGCAACCAGCAAAGAAAGTTTCCCTACATATATAAGCCTTTTCTTGACTCTCCACAATAAACTAACACTATGTTTGTCCTTCTGTGATTGACTTATTTTACTCAGCATAATATCCTCCAAGTTCATCCATATTATGTGGTGTTTTGCAGACTCTACATTATTCTTCAGTGCTGCATAGTATTCCATTATGTGTATGTACCATAGTTTGGTCATCCACTGTTCCGCTCAAATCTTAGAGATAAATCCCTTGCCAGATATGTAATTATTGGCAAACATGAATTTGTTGTTGTCATTTTTGTTATGTGCTTTTTCATGGTGTCGATTTCTTTGTTCCATGTAATTTTCTATGCTGAGCTCGTTTTGTTTATGAATTGTGTTATCACTTACTTTATTGCTATTGTTATAGTGTTTGCTAGATATTTATGCTAGTCCTCTTTTTTGATGTGAAGGCCTATCATTTTTCTTTGAGGTTACTCTGTGATTTATAGTTTTCTTCCCAAGTTTAGAATAGTCCATTCTATCTTGTAGTTGTTTTGACTTCCCTACCATTTAGAAGTTCTGTAACGACACATTTTTTTTCCCTCTTTTTGGTTTGTAGTTGTCCTCCTTTGTCAATTGATGTCTCTGGTTCCCTGTTTACAATCTTGTAAGCTCATTTTACTTTGGATATGTCCATAGCTGTGGTTTCTGGGTTATGTCATCATGTGTGTTAATGGTCAGTTGTTATAGGCTGTTGTTGCTTCTCTGTCCAAAGGGCTCCCTTTACCAACTCTTGTAATGTTGGTCTGTTTTAACAAATTCCTTTAATTTCTGCTTATCTGGAAATGTCCTAATTTCACCATCATATTTGAGGGACAATTTTGTTGGGCACATAATTCTTGGTTTGAAAGTTTTCTCTTTTAGGGTTTTATATATACCATCCCCTTGTCTTCTCGCCTGCATGGTTTCTGCTGAGAAATCCAAGCTTAGTCTTATTGGTTGCCCCTTGTAGGAAGTAAGTTTTTGTTTTTCCCGTGTTGGCCTCATGATTCTTTCTTTGTTTTTGGTTTTGGTAAGTTTGATGATGATATGTCTTGGTGATTTTCTTTTGGGGTCTATCCTGTTTGGGGTTCATTGGACTTCCTGAATTGATATATTCTCAGCTTTCATCGTACCAGGAAAATTCTCTTCCAACAAATCTTCGACAATTTTCTCTGTGGTTTTATTTGCCTCTTCCTATTCTGGAACTCCAATCACACATAGGTTATTCCTTTTGATGGTATCCCACATGAACCTTAGGCTTTCTTCATTTTGCTTTGATCTTTTTTTCTGATTGACCCCTTTCCAAAGAAGTATTCAGGTATTTGCCTCCAATCTCCCTAATTCTGTCTACATTGATTCAATTCTGCTCCTTTGCCCATTCAATGTCTTATCTATTTCTGAAAATTTAGTATTAATCTTCCGGATTTCTGTGTGTAGATTTTGTATCATTTCTAATTTTTCATTTATTTTGTCATTTTATTCTTGTATTGTCTTTTGAAATTGTTCTAGGGTTTTGTCTTTGTTTTCCTTGATCAGTCTCTCAATTAGTTGAAGATACCTAAATATAATTCTTTTGAATTCCTTATCAGGGAGTTCCAGGGCTGTGTCTTCCTCAGGGATGTGTTTTGGGTCTGTATCCTGGTCCCTTGTTTCTCCTGCTTTATCTTGCTTCTTTGTGTGGACTGTGATGCTCTGTTGTCTCTGAGGCATTGTGATGTTTTTGTGTTCATATTTAATTGGTTATTGTATGTTGGAGTGACTTGCCCACAATTTTCATTTTCTTTGTTGTGTTTGAATGTTATTCGCACAAGCAGGGTACTGTGCCCCTCTCTTCACTAGTTGACAGCACTTATACACTTACTTCTTTCCTTTTGTCAGCCTCTCGTATGTCCCTGCCAACCTTGGCAAACAGAGCCTATTCTTAGGTCCCTAGAATCCGAATGAGAATGCTATTACTTTAAAATCCAAAATGGTTGCCACTTTAAAGATTCAAAATGGCTGTACCCTTGGTCACTTTAAATATCCAAAATGGCTGTCAAGTGTAAACAATCAAAATGGCTGCATCCTCCAGACAGCAAAAAGTCAACAGCTCCGGTTTTCTCCCTCCTTGTTGTTTTCCTTTCTAGTCATAGGCCACCAGTGCAGTTGTCCCTGCAGCCCGTGGTGACCAAGGCTGATCTTTTGGTCAATTCTGAGGTCCCAACACCACTTGGAAATATTCAGGCCATTGGTCCTGTCAGAGTATTTGATAGTCCACAGCTCTAACCATCTCTGTACTCACTGTTTTCGTTCAGGTTTTTCCACTAGTTGGTGCCTGATCCACTTCTGTATAGTTCTTTTCAAACTCAGGGCTCTAGGATTGTCTTCTGTATCTCTGTCAATTGGTTTTTCTTTTCTTTGTTGAAGAGAGTCTGTGTCACTTGTTGGCCTGTTCCTCCATCTTACCGGAAATTCCAGTTTGGCATTTTCTTAAACATAAAGTTACCATGTGACCCAGTGATCACTTTACTGGGTATTTACCCTAGATAAATAAAATTTACACACACATGAAAACCTGTACATGAATATTCATAGTATCTTTATTTGTAGTAACCAACTAGAGAATAAATAATCTGTAATAATCCGTACAATGGCATACTATTCAACAATAAAACAGAAGAAATTATTGATGCACACACTAACTTGGATGAATCTCAAGAGCAATATGGTGAGAAAAACTAGTCTCAAAATATTACATTCTGTATGATTCCATTTATATAATATTCTAGAAATGAGGAGGTATTGTGAGAATCATTTCACTTGGAGAGGGGAGGTCAAGTACAAAGGAACCTGCATGGATTGAGCCCCAAACCCCTTCCTTTTCCAGTGCTTGAGTATTGTGTAATCCCCCTACTAACTACTCACTATCCCTCCCTACAACTCAACCCTGGAGAAAGGAAGAAGCTATCAAAAATTGACATATTGTTTCCTAACAGCTTGGTTGCTAATTGAAAAGTTGGCAGTTCAAACCCATGAGCCACTCTGCAAGAGAAAGATATGGCAGTCTGCTTCCATGAAGATTTACAGCTTTGGAAACCTTATGAGACAGTTCAACTCTATCCTATAGAGTCACTATGAATCAGCATTAATTCAATGACAATGGGTTTTTGACACTGGTAGAATGACAGCTGAGAATAGAAGTAGAACATAAATCAAAATATTATTTTAAAATAAAGTTAAGTCAAACCTACTTGAGAACACTTAACTACTTAAGCAAACCTACTTATTGGGTGGAAGTATTTATTTAGTAAATTTGATATAGTGTGGTCCTCCTGGTTTTTACCTCCCTTTGGTCTAAGGGCAGAATGTCTTATCCTGGCATCTTCAGGTCTCTTTGAAGTAGTTGTGTTGAAATATCTTCTCCAGGTGGACCCTGGGTTTATACCATATTAGATAACTTGGTCTAAGTTGCTTGCCTTGGGGAACTCCTATAAGAGCAGGGTCAGGTTTGAACTTGTCTCTGGGCTGGTCAGGAAACATTAATTGCAGTGGCCCTACCTACCTAACTTGGTAGGAAGTTCATGCTCTGCTCATTAATATCTGTGCTGGTGGACAGTTCCACATTGATTCAACTGCTTTTTTGGGGATTTGGCTAGATATGTAGATCAGGCCTTCACTTTCTTTTGATGCTAAATCTACACCAAGAGGAAGTTAAGACAGAATTGCTGTATCACCTCTTCCCTTCAGAAAACTGAGAAATTAAACATCTTCTTTTTCTAGATGCCAGCTTTTGTGGCTCCAAGGTTTAAAACAGTGCATCTCCATTTGACCACATGATTGCTCAATCTGGCTACATCCCAGGACCACACTATAAAAACCACAGTGGTAAAAACCTGTTTAACAGCCTTCTCGGTTTCTACCAAAAGTCTTTCTTTAAGTCAGCATTTTAAAGCCTAGTAATTTTTAGAATCTTATCCACAATATCAGCAAAGGCAACAAAATGAGTTTATGCAATTTTATTGTTTGCCAATGCAGGGATCATGACAAACACATGGACTCAGCTTCTAAAATTTAAGCTTGTACTGGTTTATCAATGAGCCTTGCTGGCACAGTGGCACTTGGCTGCTAACTGAAAGACTGGCCATTCAAACCCACTGGTCACTCCACAGGAAAAAGATGTGGTAGTCTGCTTCCTCAAAGATTACAGCAGTTCTACTCTGTCCTTTAGTGGTGCTATGACTCAATGACAATGAGTTTGGTTTGGTTTGGTTTGGTTTACCACATAGACATTTTTTTTTCCTTCCATTTATGGAGTACTATCATATTCACTATCATCATATGATTTTTTCAAGAAGAGTAGGAGATAGTTACTCTATTTCAGAGATTTGAGTTTTCCAGCCATTAAAAGCAGACTAGGAGACTTGGTGGCACAAGTGCTTTGCAATGTGCTACTAACCTAAAAGGTGACAGTTTGAACCACACACAAGCTCTGTGGAAGCAAGACTGGTGATCCGTTTTCATAAAGATTACAGTAAAGAAAACCCTGTGGAGAGTTCTACTGGGATCACCATGAATCAGGGGCTGACTCCACATCAGCTAACAACAACAATAACAAAGGTAGACAGACTGGGACTAGAAACCTCACTGTTTTTAGAGACAGGGAGGATCATGAAGAGTCTCAGGAACAATTGAACTCCCAGACATCTGATTTAATGAGGGAGTAGGATGCAAAGAGTTATGTGCTGGGGAGAGTAGCCAGGAATTCTTTCCTACAGCTTCAGCAATAAGGATGTGTACAGAAACTTGGCCCCTCAAGTCCATGGTAATATCCTGAAGATGTAGCTGCCAGGGGTCTATTCAGCAAGAAGGTTATCACTGCTTAGTCATTAAGAGCATGAACTTTAATGTCACAGAGTTCAAATTCTGCTACTTGCTAACTTGTGTGCTCTTGGGAGAAGTCACCTAATCTTTTAAAGCCTCTGCTTCTGTAGAGTGGGGACAATTATATCTCCTTTGTTGGGTTGTTGAGAGGATTAAATGAAAGAATGCCTTTAGTAAAATCTGACACAGATTTTACACAGATGCTATAGAGTTCTTGCGGAGCACGACAGGAATAGAAGATGAGAAGGAAGAAATCTGTGACGTACTGTATGCAATATGGTTTGGATTAGCTTTGATTTCTCTGGCTGAATAAGTCTATAGATGTGTTTTGGTTGGCTAAGAGAGGGGTAGCCTTGTCAATACATAGCATCTAAAACAACTTTCTTGAGGAAAATAAAGCAAGGCCAGGAATGCCTTGTCTGTGATTTTGTTGTTTATTTCAGCCTAACTCGATTTTTTTTTCCTCTGCTATCCATAAGGTTTTCAGTGGCCTTTCCCACCCCCCCCCCACACACACACACGAAATGGATTTAGCCATATCCTTCTTCTTAGTCTGTCTTAGTCTGGAAGTTCCACGGAAACCTGTCCACCATGAGTGGCCCTGCTGGTATTTGAAATACCAGTGGCATAGCTTCCAGCCTCACAGCAACACATAAGCCACCAAAATCAACACTGACAGATGAGTGATGAAATACAGTGTTCTGTTCTGTTTTATATAGGGTCGCTGTGAGTCAGAGCCAACTCGACAGCACCTAACAACAACAACAACAACATGTATCCACTCACAGATTATTGTTATCACTGTTATTTAGGATTGTGTACATAATAGTATTCCCCTTTGTTGCCTGTAACTCTTGTGCTTCTCCCTGTGTCTTCCACTGCCTTGATGATTTTGTGGTGACCTCACCCTTATTGTAAATTGCCTTTCCCTTCACCCAAGCCTACCCTCTAGTCAATGATTTATCATTCCTGGCCCTTCCACCTCTGGTAACCCTCAAAGAATGTTTCTTCCTGGGTGTAAACATTTTCATGCTTTTTTATAGTAGTGGTCTTATACAATATTGTTCTTTTCTGACTGACTAGTTTCACTCAGCTTAGTGTCCTCTAGGTTCATCCAATTGATGAGGTGTTTCACTGATTAATCATTATTCTTTAACTTTGCATAGTATTCCATTTGTGTGTATGTATCACAGTTTATTTATCCATTCATATATTGATGGACATTTAGATTATTCCCATCTTTTTACTATTACGAATAATGTTGCAATGAACATGGATGTGCATATCTTGTCATGGCTCTTATTTCTCTGGGATATATACCTAGTAGTGGGATTGCTGGACCACATACTCTATCTATTCAGTGAATTCATTCAATAATTATTCATTAATCTTCTACTATGGGGTAAACACTCTTCAAGGTTTCTGGGAGAATCAACAAACAAAACAGCTGGAAAAAAAAAAAAAAAAAAAAAGTTCACCGCTCTCTGTGTAACTTAAATTAAGCCCCAACTGGTTGTCTCAACTCTTCTTCAAAATCTAGCCAGTTGCTTTTGTTTGTTTGTTTTACACTCACTGCCATCACCCTAGTTCCAGGCATTATCCTCTCTCAATTGCTCAATAACCTCTTACCATGTCTCCTTCTATGCAGTCTTCAATCAACTCACCACACAATAGACTCAGTGAATTTATTAAAATCCAAAACTGATGAACTCACACCCAGTTTAAATATCTTCAATAATTTTCAATTGCCCTAGGATACCACCTATTAGTTGTTGTTAGGTGCCGTCCAGTTGGTCCCAACTCGTAGTGACACTATGTACAACAGAATGAAACCCTGCCCAGTGCTGTGCCATCCAAACAGTCATTGTCGTGCTTTAGCCCATCATTGCAGCCACTGTATCAATCCATCTCCTTGAGGTTCTTCCAGTTTTTTGCTGACCCTCTACTTTAGCAAAGACAGTATCTTTCTCCAGGGGACGGTCCCTTCTGACAACATGACCAAGGTATAAGAGACAAAGTCTGGCAATTCTTGCTTCTAAGGAGCATTCCAGCTGTACTTCCTCCAACACAGATTTGTTTGTTCTTCTAGCCGTCCATGGTACATTCAATATTCTTCCCCAACAACACAATTCAAATGCATCAATTCTTCCTCTTTATTCGTTGTCCAGTTCTCACATGCATGTGACATGATTGAAAATACCATGGCTTAGGACACATGCACATAAATTTTCAAAATGGCTTCTTTGTTCTTTAACACTTTAAAGAGGCCCTTCGTAGCAGACTTGCCCAGTTCAATATGAACCGCTGCTTCCATGGCTGGATTTCTTGACCGCTGCTTCCATGGGTGTTGATTGTGGATCAAAGTAGAATGAAATTTTTGAAAACTTCCATCTTTTCTCCATTTATTATGATGCTGCTTATTGGTCCAGTTGTGAGGACTTTTGTTTTCTTTATATTGAGATGTAATCCATACTGAAGATTGTAATCTTTGATCTTTATGAGTAAGGGCTTCAAGTCATCTTCACTTTCAGCAAACAAGGTTGTATCATCTGCACATTGCTAGTTATTCACAAGTCTTCCTCCAATCCCGATGCTGTGTTCTTCTTCATATAGTCCAACTTCTTGCACTGTTTACTCAGCATGCAGATTGAATAAGTATGCTGAACAGATAAAACCCTGACACATTCCCTTCTTGATTTTAAACCAAGCTGTTGTTGTTGTTGTTATGTGCCGTCGAGTAGGATTGCCCAACTTTCCTTCCGAGGAGTGGCTGGTGGGTTTGGACCGCGAGCCTTCTGGTTAGCAGTCAAGTGCTTTAGCCACTATGCTACCAGAGCTCCTATTAAACCAAGCAGTATCCCCTTTTTCTGTTTGAACATCCGTCTCTTGGTCTATGCACAGGTTCCTCATGAGCACAATTAAGTGTTCTGAAATTTCCATTCTTTGCAACATTATCCATAATTTGTTATGATCTACATAGTCGAATGCCTTTGTATAGTCTATAAAACACAAGTAAACATCTTTTTGGTATTTGCTTTCAGCGAGGATCAGTCTGAACAACAGCAATGATATCTCTCATCGCATTCTCTCCTGAATGCAGCTTGAATTTCAGGCACTTCCCTGTCAATATCTTGCTGTAACTGCTTCTGAATTCTCTTCAGTAAAATTTTTCTTGCGTGTTGTATTAACGGTATTATTTGATAATTTCCACATTCTATTAGATAGCCCTTCTTTGGAATGTGTACAAATATGGATTTCTTCCAGTCAGCCACATAGCTGTCTTTCAAATTTCTTGGCATAAAAGAGTGTGTGCCTCCAGTGTTGAATCTATTTGTTGAAATATCTCAATGGGTACTTCATCAACTTTGTTTTTCCCCAATTTCATCGGTGCAGCTTGGACTTCCTTCAATACCATTGGTCCTTGATCATATGTTGCCACCTAATCTCCTTTAAAGCAAACTGTGACCTGACCCTTTCTTGTTTTCTGATCTCATATTGCAACTCTTCCTACCTTGGTACTTACCCTTGCCTCTCAGACTGAAATTCTAGCTGCCGTACAGTGTCCATGCTCATTTTCCTCACACCATGGAGTGTCGATGCTCATTTTCTGTCTGGAATCTTCTCCCCAACTCTTTTTCATGCTGAATGAATGTTCAGGTTACTGCTTAATTGTCCTTTCTTAGGGAAACATTTTCTGATTCCCATAAACTGGTTAAACGCCCCTGTGTTGAGCTCTATAATACTGCATGTCACATCTGTCCTTGCCACTTACCATAGATGATTACTCTTGCTTGTATGCTTGTCTGTGCTCCATAATGGATTATGAGAATCCCTGAGTAGCACACATTGTTAATGTTCTTGGCTGCTAACAGCAAGGTTAGAGATTTGAGTCCACCCAGAGGCACCTCAGAAGAAAGGCCTGGGGATCTAATGTGAAACATCAGCCATTGAAAACGTTTGGAGCACAGTTCTATTCTGACACACATGGAGTTGCCATGAGTCACAGTTGACTTGACAGCAACTGGTCACTGGTTATCAAAGGGTCCATGTTTGCCTTGTTCTTGACTGTATTCTAGGACTTAGCACAATGTTGGACCCATACTAAATATTTAAATATTTGCTACATGCAAGAATAAATAAATTAAGCAAACATATAGAAAGGTAGCCACATAGACACCAGCTGATACTGTAAGGAAGGTAGCAAGTAGAAAACTTGAGGGACATAGTGAGAAATGATTTGCTGAGATGGAAAATGCTTTTTTTCTCTTTCATGTGAAAGATTTTAGAATAATAATAGGGACAACTAGAATAATTTAGTTTCCCAGTGCATTTTCATTTTATTTAATTCCTATGATTTAAATAGGAGCTCCGGTAGCATAGTGCCTAAGGCACTTGACTGCTAACCAGAAGGCTGGCGGTTCAAACCCTCTAGCCACTCTTCAGAAGGAAGATGAAGCAATCTACCTCAGTAGTGATACTGCCTCGGAAACCCAAGGAGGAGTTGCTATGAGTCGGGGCCAACTCGATGGCAAATAGCAACAACAACATGATTTAAATAATAAAGTCTTCATCTACTAAAAAGTGAAGAGAATTTTCCTTAATTTGGAAGCCAGTTCTCAGGAATATTTCAATTTAATTTTCTGATTCCTAAGTATGGGGTAACTCCAAGGGGATAAATGTGCTCTCTTGTTGTTGTTGTTATGTGCCGTTGAGTTGGGCCGACTCATAGCGACCCCTCCTTGGGTTTCCGAGGCAGTAGTATCACTATGAAAGTAGATTGCCCAACCTTCCTTCTGAGGAGTGGCTGGTGGATTTGAACCACCAGCCTTCTGGTTAGCAGTCAAGTGTCTTAGGTACTACGCTATTAGAAAATATATATTCCATGGATTGGTATTCTCCAAATTGAACTGTGCAACGGCAGCATCATTCTACTCTTGTCAATGAGTTAATTTTTCTGACCAAAAAAAAAAGATTTGTAATGTTATTTCTAAATAAGTGTAGAAAAACTCTGAGACAGTTGTGATACACTGAATATGAATGTATCCTGCCCCAAAGACAACTGCCAGCATCACTTATCTTATTCCTGTTGTAACACGGGCCCAATGATTCTTGTATTTCCACAAACTTTCCCAAGGTTTCAGGTTTTCTAAGTCTGTCAGGCTTAAAGCCTGGGAGTGATTTTGACTAATCATTGTTCTTTACCACCTACATATAGTCAATGACCAATTCTTGTTGATTCTTACTCTAAATTTAAATACCTCTTGCATACATCCTATTGTTTTTCTTTGCACAATCATCAAGGAAACCAAGACTCTAGAGACTAGATAAATTATTGCAAAACCTTCCTACTGAGTCTCCTTTCTCTAGTCTTTCTCTCCTAGTCTGCAACCATTAACATATAAATGTTCATAGAATGCTTTCCTGCTTGGGAACTTTGGGGTTTCCTTATTGTAATTCTTATTATAATAGGAATTAAAGTAGAAACTCTTGCTCCAGGAATTAAAAGTATTCTACAGTCTGGTGCTATTGTAGGAACTCAGCTTTATTTTCCAGGATTTCGCATCACATCTGTATTCCATCTGGTCAGTTTCCTCACTGTTTCTTGAACATCTGTGCCTATTCTCAACTCAGTACTGAATTCTTGTCCCTCTTTGCAACATTGTTCACATCTCTTGCCTCCTTCCTCTCAAAGAACCCTGGTGTTGGCTCCCATTGAGTTGATTCTATCTCATTGAGATTCCATGTGTGCAGAGTAGAACTGCTCCCTAGGATTTTCAAGGTTGTAACCTTTTGGAAGCAGATTGCCAGGCCTGTCCTCCAAGGGCCCTGAGGGGGC